>NC_062554.1:18094537-18397568 GCF_016906955.1 Phacochoerus africanus
TTGCTTAAGGTCACAGAGCCACATGTGATGAAACTGAGATTTGAACCCAGATCTGAAAATTAGTCAAAGCCTCTTTCAACTTATTCCACTGCATCTAATCAGTTAGAGTTTTCATTTTGGTTCTGGTATTGATAATATAAATTCTAGTGACTTTTATCTCTAAAATAAGGATGTTATGTTACGAGATCTCTAACATTTAATGTACTCTAAGATAGTCATTTCACTAAATCATAACAAGAATTATAAAAGAAACAGCTGTGATAAATGGCTATTTTGTGGTTCATGTCAGGGCTGCAAAGGTTACTTAGGTCATCTAATAAAAACACCTTCTGGGGGAGGGGTACAATCACCTCCCTGATAGGTGGCTGTTGATCAGTTTTGAATGATATTGAGGTACCACCTAGTTGTGCACAGGCAGGGTCTGGGTGGTCATTGGTTAGGATGCTGAAGAAACACAAACATTGGGGTTGGGGAGGATGGTGGTTAATCGAATGACCTCTTAGTTACGTCTCAGCCTGGAGAACACTAAGACATGTAACTCATCCTTTACTAATATTTCTATTATGTTCACAAAGTCGGTCATTCACTCAGAACTGTCAAGTAGACACACCATTGCTGGATAATTCCACTTGTAATTTATAGTAAGCCCCAGTTACTTCTGTACGTTAGTGTTTGATTCACCTGCCCAAAGAGCAAAAGTCAACTGAATCAATAGAAAGTAATATTTAAAGGGTTTTGTTTTGTTTTGTTTTGTTGCTTTTTAGGGCCACACCCATGACATGGAGGTTCCCAGGCTAGGGGTTGAATCAGAGCTACAGCTTCTGGCTTACGCCATAGCCACAGCAACACGGGATCTGAGACACATCTGTGACCTATGCCACAGCTCACAGCAGTGCTGGATCCTTAACCCACTGAATGAGGCCGGGGATCAAACCCTCATCCTCATGGATCCTAGTAGGGTTTGTTAACTACTGAACCAGGAAGGGAATTCCTAAAGGTATTTTAGATTGGCTAATATTCACTCTCTACTTTCTCCCTCAACTATCTCCACTATAGATTTGGGAAAACCTCCATATTTGAATTTCTAGACTTCCTTTCTAGAAAGGGTGGCCATATGATTGAATTCCATCCAATGAGCTCAAAGTAGCAATCTGTGGGTGGGGTAGAAAAGAAATCTGCAAAAGCTTCTGTGACCTCTCACAAACAGCATAGACATAGCTGATGTCTTAGCATTCCCCTGTTCCCATCCTATGCAAAAATAGTACATGATGCCCAAAGATGTCGAGTGCATCTTGTGACAATGAGAGGAAGGCAAAATTTACAGAGATGTCAATTACAGTATTATGCAACTCTCCTCCTTGATAAGCTTGTTATGTGATTAAAAACAAACAACTTTGTTTGTCACTGCTAGGTACATTGCTGCTTACAGCCTAGTTCACTCCTAGCTGACACCAACTGCAGAGGGTTTGTGAGACTTTGGAGCCAGAAACACCTGGGTTTGAATCCCCATTCTGACACTGTGTGATCCTGTGTAAGTTATCATCTCTCTCTAACATGCAGGATCTACACTTAAAAAATAGACATAACAGGAGTTCCCGTTGTGGCGCAGTAGTTAACGAATCCGACTAGGAACCATGAGGTTGCGGGTTCGGTCCCTGCCCTTGCTCAGTGGGTTAACATTCCGGCGTTGCCGTGAGCTGTGGTGTAGGTTGCAGATGCGGCTCGGATCCCGCTTTGCTGTGGCTCTGGCGTAGGCCGGTGGCTACAGCTCCAATTCAACCCCTAGCCTGGGAACCTCCATATGCCGCGGGAGCGGCCCAAGAAATAGCAACAACAACAACAGAAAGACAAAAAAAAAAAATAGACATAATAATACTCAAAGGACATATGTTATAAGAATCAAAACAGATATCATGGAAAGAATAAGGCACATAGTGTGTATTGAACAAATACCATATGTTGTTGTTGTTGCTGTTATTATTAATTGCAGTTGTATTTGTGCCATGTGCACATAATGAGGTAACTCATTGATTCAATGTTTCCTTTTTCTAGTAGTCCCCAAAAAAACTCATTAAGTAGGAATACTTATATCCATTTAATAGGTAGGAAATCTTAACCTCAAAGAGATGAAATAATTTGCCGAAGATCATAATACAGCTAGGAAATTATAGAAACTGGAATTTTATCTATACTTTAACTTTATTTTTCTCCCATGTCTGTGTTTTCCCTAAATCCAAGATATTCTATAGGATGTTCATAGGTACGGTGAAGGGAGTGACATTTAGAACTCTGAGGTAAAGCTAACTCACGTTCAATACATATTCTCTCAGAATCTTCAATATGCTAATACATGAAGTGAATCTTCAAGGGGGTGTCATAATAATGACTGTTTCCCATTTTTATGGTGTGCATGGTGTAAAGAGTTCAATTTTGTCCCCCTAAAATACATGCTGAAATCCTAACTCCCAGTACTGTAGAATATGACCTTATTTGGGAATAATGTCTTTGTAAACATAGAGTTCATTCATAAGGACTGTAAACCAATATGACTATTATCCTTATAAAGAAAGGGGATATTTAGACACAGAGACAGACACACACACAAGGATGATGTCATGTGAACATAAAAGATAGAGATTGGAGTGAAATATCTACAACCCAAGGAATGCCAAGGTTGCCAGCAAATCACTCGAAGTGTGGATGGAAACATGGAATAGATTCTCCCCCTCACTCCCACAGACCTCAGGCAGAACCAACCTGGCAGACACCTTGATCTTGGACTTCTAAGCTCCAGAACTATGAAACAATAAATTGTTGTTGCTTAAGCCATATGGTTTGTGATAGTTTGTTATGACAACACTAGCAAATCAATATATATAGAAAAACACTTTTTGGAAAAAGCTTCTTGATTATATTACCTCCCAATTTCCTACTCCAGGTTGATCGACCCAAGTTCCTTTAGCCATTTCTTATGCAGTATGAGCTAAATGCATGAACTCACTATAAATCTCAAGTTACTAATAAATAAACAGGATCCTTACCTTATTAACGGATCCTGAAGTCAGATGATGATGGATCAGAAAATAGTCTCCAACAGGGTGGTGTATAAAGCGGGATATGTAAGTTCCCTCTCTTTGTTTCGAACTTTATTGACCAGATAAAATTCTGGATATATAAACTGCAGGGGCATTACTTCCCATTAAGTATTTTTTTAATGAGAGTTGAAAAAAGGTCCCTTTCTATTACATTTTATTTCTATTAAAAATTCTCTGAATATTCATGTTTTATTAGAAAAAGAAAATCCACTATGGAAAAGTTATCATAAGAAATGTGAAAATTGATGATATCTATATTAACAGTGATACTCCCTTAGAGGTAGAGCTCTTGTGCAGTGTACAACCTAGACAAGCATGCATGGCAACTCTAGTGTGGCCCAAACTGTAGTGACCATGTAGATATCCTCCACAGGTAGTTGACCTGGTTTTTGTCCTTATGAATTCTGAGCAGGATTAATTAACAAAATGCCCTTATTATGTAATTGCTGTAGAAGGGATTCACATTGAAAAAATATGTGCCAATGTGATTATGCTTGGCAGAGATTTTCCAAACATTTAATTGATTGGGAGCTATGTATAATATCTTCTCATTTATTTAACTAGATATGATGTTCTTAGTCAGTTATTTCAATGAGTATACCAGTAATTTGCCTTACTAAAGTAACATTCTATGAGCAATTTACTAAAAAAAAAAAAAAAAAAGTATGGCCAGGACAAATCCTGATTATTCAGGCTTTAAAAAAATCTCAGGCCAAAATTACTAGGGTTATGTTCTTCAACAGCTTCTTAACCTGAAGAGGATCATGGGTGTGTTCCAGGGGCTTCAAAAAATCTCTTGAAATTATATGTAAAATGTTTGTGTTCAGGTGTGTTTTTCCAGAGATGACTCCATAGTTTTCATCAGATATGCAAAGGTGTATGTGTCACAAAATGGGTTAAAAACCACTGCTGTGTAATGTTGAATCTTGAGGCCTTCCTCACTCATATCTACACTAGGGAGTGCACCTGGAAGGTCTTCATGAGAACTCGCCGCTGACCACAGATGCTCCTTCAGCCAACTTCCATGTAGAAGTGGAGGTTCTTGTCAATGCTGGGTTCCTAATCCCTCCAAAAGACTGGCGAAGATTGAATGAGACAATGCGTGTAGAGCACTTAATACAGAGTTCTGGACACAGTAATCATTCAATAAATGTTCTATAGTATTATCCCTAGTTTGGTTGATTTCTAATGAATATGGCTCTGTTTTTGCCACCATACAAAACATTCATACTGCATGAGGTAGAATCTTTCATTCGGTTCCTTTTTGTACTTATCAAAATTTGATTAAACAAAATGGTCTTTATGGAATAATTTCTGAATGGTTTGCTCTTCATTTGGTCTTCTAGACAGTCTAAAAATCTATCTTTGAGTTAATCTAGGCCATCAGTGAGCAATATATCTGTACTAAATCAATGTTACCTATTCCTATCCCACTCCCTTTTCAATACAAAAAATTGCTTTTACAGAGTCATACTTTTGCATCAGCCCATCTAAACCTATTAAAGGATTTCCTATTTTAAAGCCCAAGAGATTTAATTATTGTATTTATTATAAACATATTTTTGAGGGCACTGTAAACTCTACTATATAGAGCTCTTTTTGGGAGGACCAATAGGAAATATCTCTTTGCTTTCAGTTCCAGGAAAAATTATGTTTCTCCTGGTAGTAATGGGGGGAGTTTATTTCAAATGTTAGGCATTGTAAATAATAACTGCTATTGCCTGTTCTTCTTTTCATTGGTTGCTAAAAAACCCAGAGTAAGGTTTTTATTTCCTTTTAACAAATAGAGAGGATCCCTGCAGCATACATGCTACATATAATGCTCTTGATGACATCATCTATTTCATTTTTTTTTTTTTGGTCATCATTTTAGACCATTATACCATATTTCTGATTGTTTTCCTAGGGTTTTTTGTTTTTGTTTTTGTTTGTTTTTTGTTTTGTCTTTTTGCACTGCACTGGTGGCACATGGAGGCTCCCAGGCTAAGGGTTGAATCAGAGCTGTAGCCACCTGCCTACACCAGAGCCACAGCAACATGGGATCTGAGCCGCGTCTGCGACCTACACAACAGCTCAGGGCAACGTCAGATCCTTAACCCACTGAGTGAGGCCAGGGATCAAACCCGGATCCTCATGGATGTCAATCGGGTTTGTTAACCACTGAGCCACAACGGGAACTCCTGTTTTCCTAGTTTTATTTGTATTTTACTTATGGTATTATATCTGTATTTATAAAACAAGTCAAAATCCTTAAGTAAGAGGGGATATAATAGAGACACACATCCATACATGAATACATAAAGAATACATTAAAAAAACTAAATAATGCATGGAACTCATTTACTGTGGCAAGGTAATTAACATCTCTAAACTTTATTGCTTTTAAATTTAAAAAGACATATGGTAGATAAATTAATCCTAAATGTAAATATTGATTTACTAATATAATTTTAATTGAGAGCCTGAAACTGAGTGGGTAACTCCATCATTATTTGTTCTTTTACTATCCTTCTAAAGAATTTGCTATTTTGACAAATTAGTAGTCAGCAAAAACATTAATTTGCCAGTAATCCTAGGAAAGTGGTGATTCCAGTTCTTGGCATGAGGTAAAGACTTAGAAGGACCTTGCCTCAGCAGATTTAAGTTGAAACACTAATTAGAACAGACTGTAATGATGGGGAGTAGAACAGTCACACTGTACTCCATATCTAAATTCATATTGTAATTAAAATGTAGTCATAGATCTCAATAACAACAGCTCTTAGGCAAGAAAATTTTAGGGCTGAAATATTAGGCTTACTGAATTCAGATGAGGTTTTATCAGTAAAATTGCCTGAGGCAGGTAGTGCAGATCTTTGTGCTTAAGCCACACAATATCTTTCTCTGAACTTACCTTTTTGGAAAGATGCATTGACTCATAGAATCTTTTTAAACAAGTGAGGCAATATAGTGTAAATAAAAGATGGAGGATTTGGTTCCACCAAACAAAAGGAAGACCTTTTTCCCCCTGAAGTATGAAGTGCATGTGTTTTTCTTCCACTAGTTTAAAAAACACCAAACCAGTAGTCCTAAAAACTTGTTTTCTATTCCAGCTCTAAGATCCTCTAGCTCACAGACCTTGAGAAAGACAGGAGGTTTCCTTTTCTAAAAATAGGGGTGATAATATACACACCCTACAGGATAGCTGTAAAGAGTAAATGAGGAAATATACTTCAAGCAAGTGGCAAATGTTTGGCATGTGGTACTCATGTGCCTTTATGTGTAAAAGGGGGAAATGATAGAAAAATGAATCACATAGTGAAACCAAGTCATATAATGAAGTTGTTTTGGAGATGTGGTAATGTATCAACTTGGCTAGACTGAATACATTTCCCAGAATTCCGTTTCTTGTGCATTTCCAGTTTGAGTAACCCACAAGAGATATTCTGTGGGAGATTTAGGGTGCAAATGAAATAACAGATATTTTGTAACACACAAATCTTCTGGCTCACTTCACTGGCATCCACAGTGGCTAGACCAAGGCATTCAGATATTTTTAATGTCTCAAAATAACTTTGTGGTAATAGTATTTCAGATATTCCCTGAAATGCTGAAAAGGGGTAATACTCCACCTGGCAACTGCTCATTAATATAGTTTTATGGAACTTTATAAAGAGGAAGGCAAAAGATTTATTTAAATGATTGGGAGATATTAAGTTTTCAACAATATTTTTTTAATTTTAGGGATAACTAAAGAGAAAACAGAAGTTTTGCTTCATTTTCTTGTACCCTGCCCTGGATTCTATCCTCTTCATTATAATATGCATTGTTCCTCATCCTCACTTTTGAATATTCAAGTTCTTCCATTATACCAGATATTTTTCATGAGTATTTAAATGTACTCAAATCTCTGACCCATCCTTAAAAAAATCCTTGCTCTGTCTATCACTGTGTTTCCCTCCTTTTACTTACAGTCAAACACATCATAACTGTTATCTGTATTCTCTCCATTTTCTCACCTACCACTTGCTTCTCAACTTACTCCAAACTGGATTCCCGCATTTGTCTTAAGGCTATAGAAGATTTCCATGGTACCTACACTCAGTGGACAGTTTTAGGATCTATTTAAGTTTGAAAAACCTTAGAGCTTTATCACACTTCAAATATCCCAAAGCAAACTCACATTCTTTTCCCTACAATATGGTCTTCCCCTAGTGTTTCTTCTGTTGATAAATAGCACTATTACTCATCCAGCTGCACAAACCAGAAATCTGAGGAGAGCTGGGAAAAAAAATGGTTATTTTTATTTCTTAGTTTTTACAATGATTTCTAGCCAAAACCAAAAGCCTCCTCTTCTATTGGTCATACTACTTCCTCTCCAGACCAAGAAGCTTACTTTTCCTCAAAACCAGTCTCAATTCAGCAACCATAGTTTCATGAAACACAATCTGCTTAATAAGTGGCAATCATTGCCCTTTGAGTAAAATCTCAGATCCTTAACCCGGACCTCAAGGTTGTATATTATTTCTGTCTTCATTTTCCTCCTCTCTTCTTAACTTTCTGATCTTCCCCATTCTGGCCTGGTTCCTTCCCATCTCAGGATGCTTGCAGGATGATTCGTCTGTTTTTCACAGCTTTCTTCCATAACTTTATTATTTAGTTTACAAACCAACTCCCACTAATCCTTCAGCCCTCATAGTTAAGATTTATTGCCTTCCCAATCTCCCTCATAGGTTAGGCATCCCTGATATAAGATACCCTTGCACACATGACATTTCTCTTTTGTGATATGGTTACCAATAAATGCTGAAATGTAACTTCCAGGAGGTCAGAGGCTATGTCTAGTTTGTTCCCTACTATATTCTTAGCATCTAGCGCAACCCAAGTTCTCAATAAATTTTTGCATTGATGAAATTTCTGATTCAATCATTATTCTAATTCCTCCATAAATATAAAGACTTTCCCCTTTAATACCTGAGTAAAATAGCATAATATCAAATAAAATTCAATATACAAAAATGTTTCATTATGGAAGATTTTTAGCAGTCAAGTCTTTGCATTAAAATCAAGTTTGCAATGCATGATAGATATTCAATAAATATTTGCTAGGTATGTGAATTATAAAGCCGTATTAGACTGTTATAACCTTTTAGGCAATGAAATTGCATTAGTAAATTTAAACTCAAACAAATCATACTTGCTGGCACACTGGTATCCTTTTTCCTCTATGTTTATCTTTATTCCCTTAATTTTGAGAAGGAAGTTTACTTTTTTCCTCAAAACATTCTTCATGGCAGAAAAACTTTGTTTTCAGAGATGAGGAAAAAAAGAGTATTTTCTGGAAATATGCAGAAAGATTTCTTATTAAAGTAAATAAATTATGGCTGATTACTCTCACCAATGCCTTACAAGTATTGTCTTTAGAAGAATAGGAGTAGATAAAGTTCCAGACTTTAGAACCAACAGTTGTTCCCCAGATTTATCACATCATGTCATGTCACCCACCCCTGCAACCCCAAGCCAGCTCCAGGAACCAGCAGCGCCCATCACCAGTGGGAAAGGTTCTGAAAATTTCTACTCCTACCAACTTCACTGAAGCTGATCTTTATAACATTAGGCTTACTACATCACTCTGATTCCAATGGGGCGCTTTACTTTCTTTTCCTTTGGCAAGCAATTTTTGGGCATCTATTATATAGCAAGCATAAATTCTGCCCTGTTCAAGGTAATGTTTTATGGGAATGAGTAACAAATACATAAACTCTGCTTTAGCTCATAATCTATAGGGCTTCCTGACAAAAAGGATGATATAAGAGGACATAAACACAAGCAAGATGTTCTGGCAGCAGAGGAGCTGGACCTGCAAAATCTTCTTGGAGGTGGTAGCCATTGGGCTAGGATTTGCGAGGCAAGTAAGTGAGCCAGGTGATGCAGGAGCACAATAGAGAGAGAAGAGGCTGTGGGAAAGCACATAAGGCATCTACTGTGGTGGCAGCTTTGGAGGCTCACTAGTGTAATTGGAATATGGGAGGAGGAATGATAAAGAAGCAGAAAAATATCCTTAAGGGTCTTTTCCTTGAAGCTACTAAAATTTTCAAGCAAATGTGACTTAATGAAAATGATAGAGGAGAATGGATTAGAAGAGTTAAGATACCCTGAAGGAAAGGAATGTGACTTTCACCCGCTTCCCCCAGCATCTTGCACAGCCAAACATAAGACACTGTTTGATAGATATTTATTGAATATTGTTTCTGAATGAGATCATTTAGAAGGGTGTTGCACTGAGATGCCACTAAGTCATCACTCAGCTGTCTACACTGCAAGTGAAATAGTTCATTCACGTCATTTCTAAAGAGAAAGATGACAGGGGCAGGAGGAGAGAGTGTAGGGTATTTGAAGCCCTGATTTTGGAGGCAAAAGCAAAAGGGAAAGGAAGTTGAATCAGAGGATGAGGACACCTAAGACGGATGTTTCAGACTCAATCATTTTTCTAGGGGCGATAACTCCCATCTCCACATGTCAACACCCATAGAAAGAAAACATCATTACCAAAAATATACATAATAAAGACTAGTTGGGAGTTCCCTGGTGCGCAACAGGATCTGCAATGTCTCTGCAGTACAAGGATGCAAGTTCTACCCCAGCCCATCACCATGGGTTAAGGATCCGGTGTTGCCCCTGCTGTGTTGTAGGTCACAACTGCAGCTTGAATCTGATCCCTGGCCTGGGAACTCCATATTCTGTGAGGTGGCCAAAAAGCACCACACTAAGTGCTTTTAGGCACAAAACATTCCCTCTATGTATAGCAGTGTTCAAGGCCCCACAGATACAGTCGCTGCCATGGAGCTAAGGTGCCTACAAGAAGACAGAGAACAAACAGGGAAAACAGTAACTATTTAGCATACTCCCAAGCTGAGAGACTGCAAAGCATAATTACTGAGAGTGCGATATTTGGAATTAAGATTCCCTGGCCCAGAATTCCTGCTCAACCACTTTGCTGTGGTTGTTGAGACTCTGGGTAAGTTATGTAACTCCACTGTCTTATTCCCTTTCCTGAAAAATGAGATTAATAGCAATTATTTATCTCTTTGGGTTATACAAAGTATTAAGTATGTTAACAAGTATAAAAATTTTAGGGCAAATAGTAAGCATTGTTAGTAGGAAATACTATTATTGTGGTTTTCTTACAATAATTAACATTATCAATAAGCAGTAGGAAGAAAACTCAAACTGGGTAAAGAGAAGTGAACAATGTCAGGGTAGGAAATGGAGGTAGAAAGTGATAATTTAGATAAAGGGATCAGGAAAAGTAATTGTGAAGAGATAACACTTCAGCAAGAGACCTAAAAGTAAGTGAGTCATGTGAATTCCAGACAAAGAAGAACAAACACAGAATGAGCCAGTGGGTGGAAACTGGTTTGGCTTGATGGGATTAAGGAATAGTGATAAAACTGCTGTGACCAGAAATGGGTGAGCAAAGTAGACAATGGAGGTGATGTGGTAGGAGGTGAGACAGGAGACTGGGAAATGGTGGATTCATCTGGGGCCTTATGGGTCACTGGAAATATTTTAGATTTTTCTTGTGACTTAAAGCCAGCAAAGGGCTGTGCGCAGAGGCACAGCTTATCTGGATGCCTTTTGAGGATTTATCTGACTCCATATAGTGAATGCACTGCAGAGGGGTAAGGGTGGTAGCAGGCGATGCCTCTGGTATTTTTAATCCACATATCAAATATGTGAAATAAACATTACGCTGCCTATTTTGCAGTAAACAGCATGAGGTTCAGAAACAGTTTATCAAAAGGCACACAGGTATTTTTTCTCTTGATCCATGTGTGTTTTTCATTCTGTAGGAAAGCCTTCCTGGGCCTGACTTGGTCAGATTATCCACTGCACGTTCTCATGCAGCATGTTCCTCGGCCTCCTAACATCTGTCACAGCCTGATTTTACACTAATTGGGTGATTCATGTTTAAGAGCAGTGACAGTACTTAGCACACCCTCAGGATCTATATAGCACACATACTAGGTGTTCAAGAAACTATTTGTAGAATGAATGAATGAACTGTATCGTTAAGTAGAGGGAGCAGAATGAGAATTACGTGAGTAAATACAGCAGTATCATGAATAAAAGAGAAATTAAATTCAATATAGTAACAACAAAGACCCACCAAACCTGAGTATCTGCAGTATTTTTTAAATCTAAGCATTATTTTGCCAATGATTATTAGTAAAGGTAAGAAAAAATATATTTCTAAGACAAAAGAAAATTCAAAATAATTTTTAAATCATTCAAAAAGAATCAGAGCATTAAACAAAATACTGCAGATCTTTTCCCAAACTTAATGTATAGTAGTGTTGTTTTGATGACTTTCTAAAAGTTGGCCATGCTTAAGAATTAAGACTATTTATAGAATTGGAAGCAGATGATAAATGAAATTTTTAAAAATCAGAATATTACTATTGCAAAATTAGCAAAGACAATTGCTCATATTTGCAAAGTCCTTTCCTATCTACCAAGAACTGCTGCATATATTATCTCATTGCTTGTTCAGCAAGTACTCAACATTTCACTTACTCCCCCCCCCCACACACTCTCTCTCACACACACACACACACACACACACACACACACACACACACGCTTTCTGGATCATTTCTACAGAGATCTCCTTTACAGTGGCCTTGATAAAAGCTGACTGTGAAATTTTATTAAATTCAGTCCCCATTAAGACTTGGCATTGTCTGAAGCACTATCAGATGACGCTGAGCTCAGTAAGAGCACCTGTTCTTATACCTTCAATTTTCATCAAACAGCAAATCCCAGTCTTTCTTTTTTGGAAATGGAAATGCAAACTAGTCTCTCTTTTTACTGCTATGTGATACCAATTTCCATGTTTTCATTTTCTTTTTTGGAGCCAGGTACTAAGTAGATGGAAATGATTTTTGTTCTTAACTCTTTAACACCTCTGAAATTAAGCCCTAGGGAAGCCAGTGATAACAGGTTGTAACTTCTCTCTAGGTGGTTTGGAAAAATAACTCTATCAACCTTCTGGGAATAAGACGTGGCTATTATTACGCTAAAGCACATCAGTGGCTGCTAGGACATGATGGAGAGATGAGACAGTGTCAGCAAATGTGCCATTCCAGCTCTGACAAATAGGATATACTGAATTTTACAAATGGATGATTTATGTTTAATAATATTTTTAAAGTTTTAAAGAATATTTTAAGGAGGAGTTTCCATCATGGCTTAGTGGAAGCTAATCTGACTAGCATCCATAAGGATGCAGGTTCGATCCCTGGTCTCACTCAATGGGTTAAGGAGTTGCTGTGAGCTGTGGTGTAGGTCACAGATGTGGCTTGGATCTGGCATTGCTGTGGCTGTGGCATAGGCCAGTGGCTACAGCTCCAATTCAACCCCTAGCCTGGGAACCTCCATATGCCACGGGTGTAGCCCTTAAAGGCAAAATAAATAAATAAATTAAATAAAATCTTTTTACTGGGCTTTGATCTTGCTATATAGTAGCTCATTTAATCCTAAAACCAATCCATTAGACATGTATCATTATGCCCTAAATCTCATTAATATATACATTTTCTTTAAACAAACTAAAGATCAAGTCTACACAGCTGAAAAATAGCAGAGCTGGTATTTGAACTCAGGTCATTTCTCTTACATTGTTCTTTCTGCTTTGTCAGTTCCATGCAGGAGAGCTAGAATGCTAGAATAGACATGGTTTTGTTGGGAGATTTGAGTAGGTAAATATATGTGATTATAAGTGAAAGAAATGTAATTTAAACACAGGTCTATCTTACTCCAAACTGTAAGTTACTTCCACTGCCAACAAAATGATTCCCCCCACCCCTTTTTTTTTAGGGCCGCACATGCGGTATATAGAAGTTTCCAGGTTAGGAGTGGAATGAGAGCTGCAGCTGCCAGCCATAGCAATGCCAGATCCATCTGCGACATACACCGCAGCTCATGGCAACACTGGATCCTTAACTCACTGAGTAAGGTCAGGGATCAAACCTGCATCCTCAAGGATACTAGTCAGGCTCATTACCACTGTGCCACAACGGGAACTCGAAAAATGATCCCCTTTCCAATTCAACGACATGTTTCCCTAGAGTGAATAAACCTTTAAAAATATTCTCCTTTGGAGGATTAAATGTTTTTTTTTTTTCCCAAGTTGGTTTGGGGTAGACACATATTGTGAAACAGTGGTGAAATAGAAATGAACCAGAAACAAATCTGCAAAAGAAGGACATAAATGAGGTGAGCTCAACAACTGTCCCAGCTTACTGCTAGAAGGCAAGTTTCTAGGAGAGAACAAAAAAGATGGAACCTAAACAGATCTTGACACATTGAGAAGACAATAACTGGAGTTTAAGGTGACCTAGGCAGGTAGAATATCAGAGCGAAAGAGAAATAACACCCTAGAGATCTGAAAAGCACACTCCTCATTCTAGCCAATTCTATGATTGTGTAATAATCTAGGCATGCACAGGATGAAGCTCCATGGGACTGGGGAAAGAATCACTGGAAACTAATAGACTGAACAATTCCCAGAGCTCACATAAAGATGGGAATATTTCACATTTCCACATGCTAGAGTAGAGAGACCTCATAATATTAGGGCATCAGGTAAAGGACAAAGAAAATATATTGCCCTAGTTATAGTGTAAATTAACCCTAATAATTAAGCCTAGATTTAGGAAAGCCTTACCTAAAAAAAAAAAAAAAAAAAGATTAAAAGCCTCAAAAGTATTAAATTGATTCTTCACAAATTAATGGTGTGCCAGAGAAAATCCAATAGCCTAAACAAATACAGCAACCCCAGAAACCAACAACATTAAGTACACAATGTCAAACCCTCACCCAAAAAAATGAATGGGTATGCAAAGAAGCAGGAAAAGATGACCCATAATCAGGATAAAAAAATTAATAGATATAGAGCTAGAAATTATAGAGGACATGGAATTAGAAGATAAAAATATTTGAAGAGTTAACATAAAAATATGCCCCACATACTTAAAATTGTATAGAAAACATGAACAGAAGGAGTAGGATAAGGAAATAAAGAGTGTATTAAGATAAACATCAAATACCTGGGGAGTTCCCGTCATGGCTCAGTGGTTAATGAACCCAACTAGCATCCAGGAGGACTCAGGTTTTATCCCTGGCACTGCTCAGTAGGTTAAGGATCCAGCGTTGCCATGAGCTGTGGTGTAGGTCACAGATGCAGCTCGGATTTCACGTTTCTGTGGCTGTGGTGTAGGCCAGCAGCTACAGCTCTGACTCAATTCCTGGCCTGGGAACATCCGTATGCTGTGGGGTGCAGCCCTAAAAAGACTAAATAAATTAATACATACATACATATATACCTGAAGTGAAAATATGCTAGATGGAAGTAACCACAAATTAAGACGCTACAGAAGAAGACAACAAACGAACTTGAAGAAATAGTGATGGAAACAATTCAAAGTAAAACACTGAGATTTAGAAGGACTGGGAAAAAAATGAACAGAGCATCAGTGACATGTTGAATGATATCAAGCGCTCTAATATATGCACAAATCGAGTCCAGAAAGTGGAAGAGGGAAGAAAAACTATTTGAAAAAATAGTGACTAATAATTTTCCAAATGTAATAACTAAAAAAATCACAGCTTTAAGAAGTTCAAAAAACCCGTATCAGAATAAACGGAAGGAAAAACCAACTCATTATCAAAATCAATCCGAAAAACAGCAGGAGAAAGGGGGAAAAAAAGGAGCAACGAATGGAGGATAAATGTAGAAAGAAAACTGCAAGGTGGCAGATTGAACTTCTAGCTTATAATTACATAAAATATAAATAGTCTAAAATATTCAATTAAAAGGCAGAGATAAATAGACTGAATAATAAAGCAAGATTCACCTATGTGATATCTATAAGAAACTGAAATGAAATTAAACGATACAGTATTAGTTCCCCATAAACTGAACTCTTTAAGGATGTAGGCTATATCTAATTCAACTTGCATTTCTAGTATCCAGTTTAGTACTAGCACCCAGAATCTACTCAAAAATACTTATTGAAAGAGTGATTATATTTAAAACTTCTTGTTTCATAAGACATGCAAGGATGATCTCCAAAAAGCATTGGTGAAATATTCACTTTCTCCAAATTAATAGATTCATAAAAAGGGGTTTTATGACAACTACGCAAACATGTTTTTAAGAGTATATTGCATGATAACTGATTTTTTAATGGTTAATTTATCTATTTCACCTGAAAATTTCAGAATTTAATTAACTTCTAAGTCAACTGTTAGCAAAATTTTTCTATAGAAGACCAGATGGTAAATATTTCAAGCTTTGAGAGCCATGTAGTTTCTGTAGCTGCACCTAAAATGAATGAATGGCCACGTTCAAATAAAACTTTATTTGCAAAAATCAGAAGGAGGCCAGATTCTGTGAACTGTAGTTTTCTAAGTCCCATTCTAAGCACAGGATGATTGTTCAAAGTCTCTGTCACTATGTGTGACCTATTCCTGGAATAAGGCACTTATCACTATTCTAGAAATCTCTGATCTCAGCCAGTAGTGGATGCATATATCTCTTACCGTTACCCTGTATCTAATTTTTTTGGTTAATGCAAATAGAAAAGACAAGACCTCAGACACTGACAGGTAATTTACTTCCTATATCCAAACTCTTCAAAGCTGCTTCATGCTTTCATTGTATTGTCACAGCCTATAGAGCTGGTAACTTTGAAAACAATCCTGAACTGTTTAAAGTGTCCAGAGTCACCCCATCAGCTCTTGTTTTCAGTGAGGTTGAAGGTTTGATCAATTGTACTCAGGACATGCAATACACATTGCAATAATCTGCTCAATTTACTTTTCCAAAATACCCGGCATTGGCCTTTTGCTCAGCATGTCACAACTTAAAGAGAAAATTATCAAAAGGCAAGAAAGTTATCTTACAAATACTAATAATAACAATGCATTTTATGTTTGTCTGTTCTTCATGACTTTCTATGTAAACATTCTTCCAAACTAAGGAGTTAGAGTTAATTTAATGACCATTTGGTCATTAAAAAAAGCATACAGTCAAAACTGTCACTGTGTCAGATAAATAATATGAATTCTATTTAAGGCAAGTTACTAACTCAGGAAAAATGGAACGATTCATAAAGGAAAATTATGCACTTGGTGTCAACATACCTGTCTAAGGTAAAGATTAGGAATTCAAGATTTAGAGTATGATTCTGTTTTATTAGTTTCGGTATAACCCTATATGAGTTATTTGGGCTTTAAGATTCTATTTTTTTCACCTGATTAAGTTGCAAACAAAGTATACTTCATTAGGAGTAATGTGAGATGAAATGGAGTAATGCATGAAAAGCTTAGAAAGAGTTTCATAATAAAGCTTATTAATGAGCATTTAATTCATGTTTAGTATTATTTTCATTTTGTGTGCTTGAAACAGTGTTGAGAGAGAAAAATAGACTTGTATATAATCTAGAACTCATGTATAACCAGTTATTTTCTATAACCACCCGAGTCTAGTACCATGTCTGATTACTACTAGTCAAATATTGTTTGTTGAAATTAAAATGAATGAAGTCTCTACAAAAGGGACACCTTTTTCTACATTGTAATGGCTTTGTCTTATTAAACAGTTCACTTCCATTACCAAAGTGGGCCACTTGAAATCTCTAACTTAGGAGTTCCCACTGTGGCTTAGTGGGTTAAGAATCTAACATGGTCTCCATTAGGATGCAGATTTGATCCCTGCCCTTTGCTCAGAGGGTTAAGGATCCAGTATTACAGCAGCTGTGGCATTGGTCGCAGATGCGCCCGGGATCTGGTGTTGCCATGTCTGTGGCATAGGCCCCAGCTATAGCTGTGATTTGACCCCTAGTCTGGAAACTTCCATATGCCACCAAAAAAAGAAAGAAACCTCCAACTAGATTCCCATTTAAATGTATATTTTATACATATATTTTGTAATATATATTTATATGACAGATGTTATATATATGTAACATATATATTGTTGACACCAAATGTATATAACTTGGATAAGTAAAGTTAACTACTCAAACCTCTGAGTTTAGGTACTAATTATTCTGACTTAGAAATGAGAAAGATAAGTTCCAGAGAAATTATCCCAGCCACTATGAAGGAGTGTTAGGTTGACACTTTAGATTTGACATGCTTTGGAATTTATTTTTTAAACCACTGTGCTGTTTGTGTCTCTCATAAGAAGTACAAGTTCCTACAAATTCCCAAGGATCTCAAAGAGAAAGGGAAGAAAAAGTTCATACCTCATGCATCTAAAACATCTCATTTATTAGATGCCTCACTTTCAGGCAGATACGATAATTTATTTTTCAGATGAGGAAACTGGATATTAAATAAGCGAAGTAACTGGCTTTTCTTCAGGGAATTTAAAAAAGGAAGAAACACACAAAGAACAGCTTCATTTAACCATTCTATTGTAAATGGGCCCTTGAAACAAGTTGTCTCTCTCTTCAATTATGCCTTTAACCAAGTCAATAAAGGGCTTCAGGCCACAGACATGCTTAAAGCATTAGGAACATGCCTTTACCAAATTGGGTAATGTCACATAAAGACCGCTGGAGAGAAGAACTGGACACGGAAGTCATGGGGCCAGACATACTAGCAATATAAAAATCATACAAAGGAAATAGACCTTAGCCTGTGCCAGGTGTATGCAGGTGCATTTGATCATCACAACACGAGGCAAGCTTTATCCTCTCACCCCACTTATAAGGGAACTGCAGTTCAGGGAAGCTCCCTAACTTGCTCCAAGTTTCTCAACTGTTAATGATAGGGCCAGTTTCTGAATCCATTTGTTTATGGTATTTTAGTGAAATATAACAATATAAATGCACTTCCTTTTATACTTAGTACAGCTGCTCAATATACATAATCCACTCGAAGACTTAATATTTAACAGTCTCACAGATCTGAGTTGCCTCTCACATGGTGACAAACATATTTTTTTCAACTCTTTTCCATACTTAGAATCCCAATGAAAACTTGAAATGTTGTTAATTTAAAGGAAGAAAAACAAGCTATGTATTTACATCTTGATAATCCACCCTCTCTGAGGAAACTTCTAATCTTCCCTTATAGTAAGTAAGGAAATCAGTAAAGTAATAGTACAAAATTTAGTCAGACAAGCTGAGTCTAGGTATAAGTTCTGAGTTCTGACATACTAGTGGCAAAAACATGATTCTGAAATTCCTGATCCATGTAAGATTGTTGAGAAAACTGGTTGTGATGATACCTTCTCCTTTGTAATACTGAGATAAACAATTAACTTGGCAGAGCTTTTTTTTTTTTTTTTTGAGCCATTAATCTTTTGCTGAGGCGTGTATAAGAAGTAAAGAGAACCACATGTATCTTTGCAATAAATGTGCATAACATTTGAATACAACTTGACTAAAATCTGTCAACATAGTTTCATTTTACATGTGCATTTTATTATTTTTTTCTCTTCGTCTGTCCGAATGGTTTTACTTAGTATAATGCCTTCCAAGTCCATCCATGTAGTCGAAAATGGCAAGACATCATTCATTTTGTGTAGCTAAATATTATTCCTGTGTGTGTGTATGTCACTTCTTTATCCATTCATCTACCCACGAAAACTTAAATGGGTTCCATAATCTTGGCTATTGTAAACAACGTTGCAATGAATATGAGTATATATATATTTTTAAATTAGTGTCTTTGTGTTCTTTGAATAAGTATCAGAAGTTGAATTGTTGGATCTTATGGTAGTTTTATATTTAATTTTTTTTTTAGAAACCTCTATATTGTTCTCCATAATGGTTGCACCAATTTACATTCCTACCAACAGTGCACAAGAGTTCCCTTTTCTCCTTGCCAATACTTATTATTTCTAATCTTTTAGATAATAGCCATTCTTAAGAGGTATGAGGTGTTATCTCACTGTGGTTTTGATTTGCATTTCCCTGATAATTACTTATGTAGAGAGCATTTTTTTATGTGTCTGCTGGCTATCTATATGGCTTCTTTGGAAAAACGCCTATTCAGATAATTCTGCCCATTTTTTAACTGGATTGTTTCTTTTTTTCTTTTGAGTTGTATGAGTTCTCTACTTACTTTGGATATTAGCTCCTCATAAGATATATTGTTTGCAAATATTTTCTCCCATTCAGCCTTTTCGTTTTGTTGATGGTTTCCTTTGCTGGGCAGCTTTTTTATTTTTATTTTGATGGTCTCATTTGTTTATTTTTGCTTATGTTGCTTTTGTTTTCGGAGTGAGATCCAAAATATCATTGCTAAAATCTAGTTAAGGAGTTTACTGCCTATGTTTTCTTCTAGGAGATTTATGGCTTCAGGTCTTACAGTCAGGTCTCTAATTCACTTTAATTTTTGTGTATGTTTTAAGGTAGTGGTCCAGTTTCATTCTTCTGCATGTGGCTATCAAGTTTTCTCAACACAATTTATTCAAATGACTGTTCCAGCATTGCCTCAAGCTGCGGTGTAGGTCACAGGCACAGCTCTAATCAGGTGTTGCTGTGGCATGGTGTAGGTTGGCAGCTACAGCTCCAATTCAGCCCCTAGCCTGGGAACTTCCATATGCTGCAGGTGCAGCCCTTTTTTTCAAAGTTTGAAGCAGCTGGATGTGGGATCTTAGTTCTCAGATCAGGGATTGAACCTAGGCAGCAACAGTAAAAGCACTAAGTTCTAACCACCAGACCACCAGGGAACTCCCAATATATTTTTTTTAAAGGACAGCCTTTATTTTATTTTAGTCTATTTAGGGCTGCACCCATGGCATATAGAGGTTCCCAGGCTAGGGCTCAAATCAGAGCTGTAGCTGCCAGCCTATGCCACAGCCACAGTAACGCCAGATCCGAAACACGACTGCAACCTACGCCACAGCTCACGGCAACGCCAGATCTTTAACCCACTGAGTGAGGCCAGGGATCAAACCTGCGTCCTCATGGATATCATTCAGATTCGTTTCCTCTGAGCCACAATAGGAACTCCCCAATAATTGTTATTTTATGATTGAACAAGTTTTGCCAGTATCTCCCTCCAAAAAAAAAAAAAAGTAAACAATATTCCTATTCTTCTCATGGTTAACTCAACTGGGTATCTAATACAAAAGTCCTGAGAGCCTCTATTAAAATTTTGTATCATTATATGGAAAATTTTTGTAAATGTACCATAAATTTATATATTAGAAAAGAATCTTTCCTGTGTGATATATGGGGAAGATTATTTCGTTTCCTCTCAGCTAGACTTTGATTTTTACATTATTAAAGAAAAAAAACTACTTAATGGAAAAAAGGAAGACTCTTTGAGCAATCATAGTATTCTAAAATGGCTTTATTTTAGAATGCTATTAAGAAAGTCTATATCTTCCTCTCTTCTTAGGTGGCAGACTTTTGAGATTTACCATCAAGAATTTTAAGAGATAATTTGTGTAAAGTACATTTATATGTAAATTAATTTGATAAAATGCAAATGGAGACATAGCAAAAAAGAGGAAAATTAATGACATATTTAGATTCACATTGTAAAAAGTGACTTAAGCATTGTTTGATAATGATTGGATTCAATACAATTAGAATTTTAAAAGTTCAGAAAGTATCTGAAGTATGTTAGCAAATTCATAGCTTTATAACAATAATAATTTCAGTGTTGTTTTCTATTTCACAAACTAATTATGCTGGATGACATATGCATATTCTAATTATACGTAACAAAGAATGGCTTAAATTGGACTTCTTGAAAAGGTCCATCTGCTTACAAAAAGCTGTGATTTTGCTATTTAAATAAGTGAAATTTGTATTTAATAAAAGCAAAATGTATAAATTAGCTTTCACTGTTCTTGCCTTACAGCAGATTCAAAAATTGTAGAAATCTAAAAATTATAGCTTTAACTTCTCATGAACTATCCTTGCATTGCTTCAATTTGTGGTTGCTTAGAAACATTACAGGCAAAGGGGTTGATTCTTTCCAGATGCTACTAGTCTAACCACACTGTATGTTTTTGATTTAAGGCTATTCTGTTTAATAGTGTTATAAATACATGTTTCTCTAAAAAGTCACAAACATACAAATCAAGTTCTCTTAGTGGTGCATCTTTGGAACCTATTTCTTATTCATATGCAAAAAAGCCTCTTCTGTGTTCAGCTTCTACTGGCTTTACTACAGGCAAATTTATACTGAATGACCTGTGCTATTGTCATTTATCCACAGGATTTATTTCCCTCATTTCCAACTATGTTTCTGATCAAGTACTCTTGATAGCACTGTCATTCACACTCATTTATCAAATGCTTATTGAGAGTGATGCGTTGGCCTTTTACTAAATAATCAGTCATCTCACCGACCACACAAACATATAGCAAAAGATGAAACCACAGAGTTGCTGGCCTATTTGAACCATGACCTTTGCTAATAACTACAGACTTCCATGGACACTTTAGAAATAGAGCTGAAAGAAAGACAGAGAAAGGGGAAGAGAGAAAAAGAGAGAGAGGGATTGAAGCAATCGAGGCCTCAAAGCAAACTTCATCCATCGTGGAGGAGACTCAAGACCAATTTTTACATTCTAGCTCACTGACTCTCTGGATGTTCTCAATAATGTCACTTAATTTCTCTGAATTTTGTTTATACCAAGTAATAAACAGGGATATTTTAAAAATACCTATTAAGGTAATTGTGAGGAAAAATTCTGAAATAATAAGAGGGAAAAAACTGCTTATCATACTGGGAGGAAGTAAATAATAATTGAACTGTTACTTTGTCACTAAACCAAAAAAATATTTTGGGGAGGTTTTTGTTTTCTGAGCTTTTTATTTTTAAAATGTCCTTAAAATCTCCAAATCCCCCAAAATTTCTGAACAACATTCTGTCTTTCTCTAAAGATTGAACAAAATACATTCACTTTCCATCAAATCTCTGTAAATCAAGATCAAAGGTAACCCCAGGCCTAATTTCAGAGTATGGATTTAAAATGGAAACACAAAGATAAGTTTCACATATCTACATTGTGAAAAATTTACATCAAAAAGTCCTTTGAACATCTTGATGATTTAGAAGAACACATTTGTTCCATATTTGTAAGTTTTACCTACTTTTTTATTTTACAGGTAGAAAAAATTAGACTTTGTTTTAATGAAAGCCCACCTACCTGAATCAAATCCAAATAGATGGCTTGACGCTTCTTATCTAAAATTATTTGTTTAATGAGGAAAATGTTATCTCTAGACCCCCATCCCTTATAATCCTTTCTGAGTATTCTTTAGCTCTCTAAACCTCAACATGCCCAAAACCAAGCCTAGGTAGATTTTCCCTAAATCTGTCCTTTCCACTGTTCTCCTCAATTCAATGCTATGTAATCTACCCAATTTAGCTACTTCAGAATAAGTCCTGATTATTGCTCTCTACACCCCATGAGGCTCAATTGCTCTTCTGGACACATTGATTTTCTGTTGTAAACAACTTGGAAATTGTCACCTTTTTGGATATTCTTTCTACCACTTCCTTGATTCATGTTTTATGAACTCTGGCAATATCCTCCAAACTTATTTTCAGCCTACAACCTTTCCCCCACCTTCATTTTATCACCTGTGAAAACAGAACTGGTGACTACATAAAGCTATATCAAAATCTTTGGTGGATGCCTATAAACACTGGCGTTTATAAGCCTGAGCTTCTTCCCATGGCACCCAGTCTTCCCCTTCTTTACCCAATACTACAGCCTCATCTCCTACTGTTCTTGCTCCTTTGTCCTCTACTCCAATCACACAGAACTATGAATTCTCCATCAACACCACATGCTATTTTAGAATTTCCTATTTTTACAAATGCAACTGATTCCCTACTTTTAAAGTGGTATTCTCCATCTCTCCAGTTGGTGGACTAGTATTCAAACTTCCACATCCAAGTCTAAGGTAACCTCCCTGGAAAAACTTTCTACCTCCACCAGACAGACAAATCCCTGTTCTTTTCAAGTCATCCATAGTGCATCCTCCATATTCCCATGATAACACTTTTCAGAGTCAACTACCAGTAACTGTCCCTGTGCATAATTCTCCTAAGAGACTGTGAGCTCATTAATGGAGGGTCCTTGTCTTCTTAATCTTTTTTTGTCTTACACCCTGGAGCTATATCTGGCACAGATATTTGACATGTTTGCTGAGTTAATGAATGAATGAGGGATCACCACAATCATCAGGCTGCTGTTATCAGCTGGGCCTTTGAAAACTTACCAAGTGGCAATGCCATGTAGTCTGATGACACAACATGTTGTGTTAATCTCATTATATAATGATCACATTGCATTTTTACATCTTTTATCTTATGTGGATAAACAAAAAGACTTCATCAATAAAGCACTTAAAATTAGACATTTTTATTTACATGTCTTTGTCTATATATTGAATATTACAACTTTGTCACATGGCTTCATCTTGTTTAATATTAAACTACACATTACTTTTGAAAGACTGGAATTTTTTTTAATTATAGATTTAGCCACCCATATTTTAATACTAATAATTACTGAGGCTAGAACCTTTTTACCTAAGACAACATCTCTGCTCTTAGTTTCTCATGTATATAATTTATTTACCTTTTCATTATACTGCATATATTCATTATAGATTATCATACATGGTTTGTGACAAGGATGTGTCCTTCTTGGTTGTTAAACACATTAATGCAGAGGCTTTCTTTGGGTATAACCTAATTAATTAAATCTTGTTCAGTGACTTGTTTGTGATTATTTCCATAATTGCTATTTCATACAAACTTGACCCATTTGCCTTTTAAATAAGCTTTTTGTACCATGTTGATGTCTTCATTTTCTTCACATTAATAAGATATTGATAAAATATAAGTTCAGGAAGAGAAATAGCCATACTGATGAATTTTTTCACAAAGTATTCTAAATTTGCTTAAAGTGCCATTAATCTTTTATTTGGAGTCTAAGACATTCAATTCTATAAGCTTTAATTCTCTCTCTCACTTTTAAATTCTTATTAGCATGACTTAAAAAACAAATCACTATTTGAGTGTTTTATTACCCTTATGAATCCCTTACTGAGTAAAGGAGATTAAGAACAGGCTATTATTTATCTAAACCCGAATTCTAGATGAAGGCAGGGGATGGAGGGGGATGAAATATTAGAAAAAATGATAGAAAAATCACTATTGAAATATAGGATCACATTGACGTTAAAGGATAAACAGGAACTTGAAAAATAAATGACAGCATTAAGGATAGGACATAAAGGACTGGGGAATTTAAAACTGAATTCTTATCAAATTAAGAGCTACTTTTGTGTCAATATGAAGGCAACTGCTTACATGTCAGAAAAAGGCAGGTCCAACAACCTTTCAAGAACCCAAGAACTACTAATACAAACTATAGTAATTTAGTATATATTCTCACATATTCATTTTCTATTTATATTCCCTCTTCTTGTAAAAGTAAGTTAAAGCGTCTTGTTATAAAAGACATAAACCTAACACAAAATTTTAAAGAAATCACTTATCAGCACTGGAGGCACCAGGGTAGCAACCACTTACCCTAATCATTGGTAATGAAAAAGCAAGAGATAAACATTTATCTTCTCTTTTCTGTATAAACTGAAGTTTAGAGACCATTAATGACCCCAGTTCATGAGGAAAAATTCCTTTTGAAAATTTCCATGTAATACATGCAGAGAAAATGATGGAATTAGAAAATCACCAAATGACAACCTCTTGAAAAAAATAAAGGTTAACAACCATCAAGAGATAGTAAAATCGTTAGATGAAAAGATTAATGCGGCACTTCACAATAAGAGGGTCAGAATGACAAAAACTGCACCACCAATTAATCTCAATATCACTATTGCCTTCTGACTTAATGCAACATAAAGTACACAGCACTACCCACAAATTATTCATGCTAAGGAAATTGAATCCACACATAATCCAGCCTTTATACCTATTTTCTAATTTATAGGAGATATGAATACGGAAATATTTTATACACCATAAGGAAGAAATTCCACCAACTTCATTTTCAATGAATCTTTGGAATTAAAAAAAGCTGGTGTGTGAGTAACCATTCTAGATTAGAGAGAATGTAAAATAAAAACAAATCAGAAAGGCAAGATGTACACCTTGTATGGATCCAGATTTGAGTAAGCTGACTATAAAAACAAAGTACTAGATAATATTAAAGAGGTATTGTAACTTTCTAGGTAATTATGTAGAAATTATTTGTCAAATGATATACATTAGGATTGTCCAGTTGAATAGTGTGATACTGCAGCTTTAAAGCACTATAGTAATTTCGACAAAATGTTGAAGTCTGCTGTATACCTAGGGGCTAGGTATATCGGAACCTATTATATCTTCCCTACAATTTTATCTACTTTTGTACATCACGTAAGTCTGAAAACTTTTCTGATAAAAGGTTTCAAAATAGAGGATAAATACAAACACACACACACACACACACACACACACACACACACATTAATTGACTGACTGACTGATAGTATAACCAATCTGAAAAGAAACTGCGGGAAGACTTATTCTAGGGCACACACAAAGTGGGGGGTTGGAACAAAAATCCCCGCAGATAAACTGGGAACCCCAATGCTCATATCCTCAATAGAAGGGTCCACTAAGAAAATATCTATCCAGCTGTTATAATTTACATGTTGAATCCCTAATCCCCAGTGGGGCTAAATTTGGAAATGGATCTTTTAAGGAGGTAACTAAGGTTAAATGATGTCATAAGGGTGGGGCCTTCATCTGACAGAATTAGTGTCCTTGTTTGTTAGAAGAGACACCAGACACATGTGCTGAAGCAAGGTCATGTGCCCGCCTAACAAGAAGCCAGACATTTACAAACTAGGAAGAATGCTTTCACCAGAAACCAAATTCACTGACACTGTGATCTTGGACCTCTCAGCCTCCAGAGCTATGAGAAAATAATTTTTTTTCCAGTCTGTGATATTTTGTTAATGCAGCACAAGCAGATCAATATATAAAAAAAGACGCTGAGGAAGTTTAGCAGTCATGGCTTTGACAGTGAATGGAAGCAAGGGGGTTAAAAAGAAATCTCCCATAAGTATTTGTAATCACAAACTTGCCCCCCCCTTTTTTTTCAGATTTGAGGCTCAGTTTCACACTACCTGTGTGTAAAAAAGCATTAAGAGTGTAATCGAAAATTGTAAATCATCCTCAATCTAGATCTCAAAGAATTAGCACAGATTACTCTCTAGAGAAGATGAACTCTAAAGTAAACAGTAAAAAACAATCATAGAATTTTTAAGAAAATAAATCATGATTGAGATTCAGCATAAGAAAACAACAGAGTAAAACACAAACACTTTAAACCACAAGGTAAATAATTCACAGTAGCTATGTGTTAATATTTCAAGACATAAAAAATAAAAATCAAATGTATGAGTTAAAGACTACTAAAAATAGCAAGTAGATCCAAAGAAATCAAATAAAATTTTCAGAAATGAAAAAAACCCAGCCATTTAGAATAAATATTCAGAGAATAAATAACAAATTAGACTCAAATGAACAGAGAATTAGGAAATCAAAAACAGATTTAGGGAAGTTTCCCTGAAAAATATTATGGACAATAATAAAATGAAAAATGAAATAAAGAAATTAATAAAGTGGGGTGTAGAACAAAATGGTTCTGTATATAATATCACAGGTAGCTCATAAAATACCTTTGAGAAAATTAGAAAAGAGGCAGCACAGTTGGGCAAACACAGATCCTTGGGCACACAAGCTGGCAAGGAGAGCATGGGCTGACATTCAGGACTTATTTTTCCCCTCTCCTGGGCACTTTCTGTAGAGCAGAACTTGTAAGCCCATTCAAAGCATCTTGCCAACATACCTCTTCTTTTTTTTTTTTAAATACTTTTTTTTTCATTATAGCTGGTTTACAGTGTTCTGTCAATTTTATACTGTACAGCATGATGACCCAGTTACACATACATGTGTACATTCTTTTTTCTCACATTATCATGCTCCATCATAAGTGATTAGACATTCCCGTTCCCAGTGCTATACAGCAGGATCTCATTGCTTATCCATTCCAAAGGCAATCATCTGTATCTATTAATCCTAAGTTCCCAATCTATCCCACTCCCTCCCTCTTGGCAACCACAAGTCTATTTTCCAAGTCCATGATTTTCTTTTTTTGTGCAAAGGTTCATTTGTGCTGTAAATTAGATTCCAGATATAAGTGATATCATATGGTAATGGACTTCCCAATATACTTCTAATGAGAGCTCCAACAGGGAGGAGGGAAGGGGAGGCATTATTTCAAAAAAGGTGGGCTGTGAATTTTCCAGAACTGTAATATTAAAGTCCATAGACCTAGGTAGCATGATTAAGTCCCAAGAGTATTCTAGACAACAAAACAAAACAAAAACAAACACAACACCTAGACTCACTAGAGTAGGTCTTAAACTTAGCTACAGAGAAAAGGTGAATTACCTACAAAATAACACGACTTAATAGAGAGTAAAATGAAAACCATAAGAGAGTAGAATTATATCTTCAGAGTGGAAGAAAAAAAACTAACTCTAATTTTATATCAGGTAAATATATATTAGGGGGATATACATTCTTCAAACATATGAAACACTTACAAAAATTTATCCCACACTAGGTAGGCCACGGATAGAGTCCTAACAAATATCAAATAATTGGGACCATAAAGACAATATTGTTAACCATTAAATAACTAGAAATCAAAGATAAATAGCTTTGAAAATGAATGTATTTGGAAATTTTTAAAGTTTATTTCTGAATAACATTGGAGTTAAAAAAGACAACTAAACAGCAATACTACTAACTGCTTATTAAAATGTGTGGAATGTTGCTAAAATGATTGAAAGAGAAAAAATTAAAGCTTTGAGTAAAACAAACAAATAAATAAAACTTTAATGAAGAAAAAAACTCTGAAATCCAATAAGCAAAGTATTCAAATGAATAAGTTAGAAAAAAAAATAAATCCAATATAGGAAGAAGATAGTAAAAAAAAGAGAACAAATTACTAAAAATACAAAGTAAGTACAGTAAGGAGAATCAATAAAGCCAATAAAATTGGCAAAGTGTTAGAAAGATCTCTCAAGAGAGAAAACCAGAACACTTTGTGTAACTCAAGGGGACACATTTATATCATACTCTACATAAATGATGTGTCCTGGGGTTGTGACAGGGGGAATCTGATTTTAAAAGAATACAAAAGTTCCCATTGTGCATCAACGGATTAAGAACCTGACTAGTATCCATGAGGACATGGGTCCATCCATGGTGTAGGTTGCAGATGCAGCTCAGATCTGGTGTTGCTGTGGCTGTGGCTAGGCCAGCAGCTGCAGCTCCAACTCCATCCCTAGCCTAGGAACTGCCATATGCTGCAGGTGCAGCCC
The DNA here is from genome assembly GCF_016906955.1 of Phacochoerus africanus. Classification (NCBI taxonomy): domain Eukaryota; kingdom Metazoa; phylum Chordata; class Mammalia; order Artiodactyla; family Suidae; genus Phacochoerus; species Phacochoerus africanus. The sequence goes on from NC_062554.1 coordinate 18,123,078, forward strand.
TAAAAAGAAAATGAAATAACAATGTTGATCATGTCCCTTAACATTATGAAAAAGGTAAATATTAGAAAACATATAAATAAACAATTTAGGAATGAAAAGAGAAATAATTATAGATACAGCAGAACATTTAAAAGCATAGTAAGAAAAACTTAGCCAATAAATTTAAAAAACTGTCTATAAGAAATGGACAAATTCCTTGAAATTCATTACTTAACTAAACATGGCTCAAAAAGAAACCAAAAGCCTGAATTATCTTAAAACTATTAAAGAGAGCAAATAAAAGTTTAAAATATTCCTATAGGCTTAGACAGTTTTGCAGATAAGTTCTACAGATAAGTTCTACCAACCAATCAAGAGGGAGAAAATTTCACTTACAGTAACTCTTTTACAGAATAAAGAAAAGAGACATACTCACCAGCTCAATTCTGAAACCAGTAAGATACTAAAATTAGGTGATCTCTACAATCATAGATGAGAAAACCCTTACCAAAATCTTGCCATACTGAATCTAACCACATGTATATACAGATACAAAATACACACACATTTTAATACATAAATTCATCATGACCTAATTGAATTTATGCAAATTGGGTTTAATATTAGAAAAGCTATTAATGTGATTCAACCTGTAATTAATATTAAGATAATTAATATCAAGATAAGCTTATACTTTATGACAATTTAGTGATGATAAGATGATAAGATATGTAAAATATCTGAGGGTCTGACAGCTGATAGAAGCTCAATAAACAGGATTTTTCTCCTCCCTTCTGAAATGCTAATGAACTGGTGTGTCATTTTCTTTAGTTACAAACAACCAACTCTGACAAACTTAATCAGGGAGGAAATTGGAAGAATGAGGGAAAGCTTATAGGATAAAAAAAAAAAAAAAAGCAGACATGGAAAAGGCAGCTGCTGGAATGATTAAATTCCAACAGAATTTTAGATAGTCTAATCTGCTTGTCAGAGGGTAGCATCTGGCAGAAGGGGCAGATTATGTACTCTGGGTATGGGGTTGGCTTCTGCTTCAGGAGGATGGGGACATGTAACTGGATTTATAGTCGCATCAAAATTGCCATCAGTGGGAGAGAGGTGATTCCCTGGAAGAAAATGGAGTGCAATTAGGAAGCAAAAAATCAAAGTTGGGCAGGCAAAAAATGAAAGTTGGGCAGACAAAAAAGACACTACCCCCTCCATGGTTTAGCTGGAAACAGTCCTATTATGAAGCAGAACAAAGGGGCTTCCACAAATCTGTTTTTCTGCCAGAAATGAGTTTAACCTTCTCTAATTTAGCTCTTTTTTACTATATAGATGTCTATAAGGGTCTCTAAGTTCTCTTTCCTCCAACTGATCCTTTCACAGTGCTTCAAGATAAGAGGTTAAACCACCAGAGAGCTCTCATCAAACCCCTCTTGGAGATGGTCAAAAAGTATGCTGCACAGTTGAAAAATGATGGAACACTGTAAACCAGCTATAATGAAAAAAAAATCATTATAAGTTAAAAAAAAAAAAAAGGTATCAAGCCAGTCTCTGCTAATGGAGACACTTTTCCAGTTGCCTCCCCAATCCTATGACAGAACATAATGTTTAGTTATTGCCAATGGATAAACAATCTAAGATTGTACCTTTAGTTTAAAATCAGACTCAAGTGAAAGTCAAGAGGCTCCTCTCCAATGACATTCAATGATGAAGTATCATGAAGGTTCCAGTCTTTCTTTACTCACTCAAGGTAGAGACTGGTTATCTATGGTAGGCCCTGCACCTGGTTATAGGTGAGAGAATCCATCCTCCAGACTTTGTTTAATAATAGCCACTCCTCTTTAGAGGCCAATCTGGCTTTATATAATGGAGTTAGCACATTTACAAGAAACATTAGTGTCCCTCAGTTATGAAGTCTTTAAACATTAAAAATCAAATTCCACGTGAAAGAAGTCTACTGGCTTTAAACACACACACAACATACACACACTAATACCCATGATCTCTCTCTTAACACTGACATCATATACTGTGACTGCACCTTCTATTTTCTGCATCCAGATGCTACTCCACTGAGTGAGTTGTCTGCCATGTGACACTGAGAATATAGCATCCCAGTTGTTTCCTTGCCTCTTATGCACCTCCCACCTGTCCTCCATACTGCTGCCAGAACAGCATCTGTACTATGGACCTCTGTACGTCCTGTCTGGTACTCACCCATGTTTCCCATTTCTTTTGGTGTACTTCTTAACTCACAAAGTGAAGCCCTTTTGAGTGGAACCTGACCCACTCATCCAATCTTTCTTCATTCTTCCATACTTCAGAAAGCTATTCTCTCAGGTTGGTTTATTTTCCTATTTTGTATCTACATAGAAAACATCACCATCTCATCACAATGTGCACTTATAAAGTCTTCCCTGCCTCTCTAGGTGAATTTCTTTCAGTTTTTACAGACTCATACTAAGATGACCCCCAATAATTCCTGTTTACTGGTGCCCATGCCTTTGGGTAATACCCTCCTCTTTTTGAGTTCATGTCGAAGCAGTGGTGATTGGTATCTGACTAAAAGAATATGGTGAAGGTGATGGGATGTCATTCTCATTAAGTTACATTAGGTGACAAAGATCATGGAATATTATGCTCATGATTTTTATACTCTATAGAACACTCTGTCTTAGAAGATGAGAGAGAGAGAGAGAAAGAGAAATTGAGAGAGTGGTCCTTATGTTGGCTTTGACGAAACAAACAGCCATGCTATAAACTGCCTCTGGAGAGGGCTTCATGGCAGGACACTATGGGTGGCCTCTAATACACAAAGTTGCCCCGATCTAATATGGAACAAAAAGTTAGGGCCCTCATTCATACAACAACAAGGAAAGAAATTCTGCCAACAACCTGAGGAATCTTGAAAATGGATCTTTCCACAGTTGAGCTTCTGATGAGGCTGCAGCCCTAAATGACACCTAGATTGCAGCTCTGAAACAGAGAATCCTTCTAAGCTGTGCCTGGATCCTCAATCAATAGAAACTGTGAAATGACAAAAGTATATTATTTTGTTACTAAACTTGTGGTAATTTATTACACAGCATAGAAAATGAATGTATTGGCAACTCAAGATAATTTTCATTGGGGTCCTAGTAAAATTTTCACATATCTCCATCAAGAAACTTAAATTTTTATATTCAAATAAATTGTTTAAGAACATTTATTTTATATTTTTAATTTTGCATCTCTAGCATCTAACATAGGATTTACTCAATGACTCTTTGCTGTAACCAGTAAAATAAATAAAAGTACTACAGTAAAAGTGTAAAACTGGAAGAATACTAGATAAACTATTGAAAGTATTTTGTCACTGGACATACACTTTCCCTACAATTCTAACAATCTATGAGCCTGCATCTTAAAAAACTGAATATGGCAAAACTGAATAGGGGTATTATTTATTAAGTGCCTATTATATACTTGATACTGACCTAATAGACTTGGAAAATGCAGTTGAATAAGATCCTTTCATGAAATTTCTGTGGTTTATATGGAAAAATATGAGCTGTATGTAGGCAGCATTAGTCGGACTTGAAACTCTTTGGATAAACATTGTCAAACGTAGTTAGCACAGTTCACTTTGCAAACTTAAACAAGCTGTTCTAGAAATGGTTAAGCTGAGACAGCAGCCCCTCCAATTAGAAGGATGTTAAGAAGGATTCTAAAATTGGATTGGACAATCTCTGAGGTTCCTTTCATTTCTAAGATTTTATAATACTTAAAATTGCAATTTGGAAATCATTATTTTGTGGCAGTTAAGAATTATAGCCAATGATATAGTATCGAGTATCAACATTACAAAAATATATATTGGAAAACTTAAGTCTTAAATGTATTCACATGAATCTTGGATAACTATATCCCTTTAAATAAAGTGTCTGCCAATAAAACCCAATACACATAGCCCCAGTCAAAGTTTTAAGGACTTGGGTGCTGATTTTGAGTCCGTATGTGCTGCAACGACTCCAGAAGCCACAAGGTGGCAGAGTGCTGGCACAGTGTCTCTAATTCACAAGACTTCAAAACAGGAATTTGTTATACATGCAAAAGCTGCTTTAATTGAGACTTTGGATTCTTCCATCTGTTTCCATTGTGCCAGGTGCAGGACTGGATGGAGGAACTGAGATGTATATTTGGAGGTTCTTGAAAAGGGAGTCGACAGGATATAAAATCATGTATATTTAAAGAAAAGCTATTCACGGATACAACTCCCAATTTGCATGTGACCCCAAAATTACCACAATCCATCCTAACTGGTGCCTTCTCCAATTATTCCTGAAACAATCTCCCTCCCACACATAAACTTGTGTAGATTTACAAATATATAAGCCTCATTTAAATCCTTAAATTGTCTAAAGGAACACAAATTATTTGATCTCAACAGGGCTTTAGAAATCAAAAATGCATACTCATGTTTTTTTCCCACACATTGCCACAAGTCACAGACACAAATGACTATTATTTCAGTGCTATGAACAAGAGTGGGGAGCTTTTTCTCATTCTTCAAAATTAGGCCCTAAAGACTCCTGTTATATGACACATTTCCATGAAACACTTTTCTTCTGAATGGTGGTGTCTTCTCCAGGATTCATGAACTCTCTGATAGTATCTGAATTGGAATAGCCTATAAGTACCCTCGGCCTACAGATATTTAGGGTACTGTCACATCATAATCAGTCAACCACATAGTACGCAGAAAGTACATAGTGCTTTTGGGACAGGGGAATCAGCAGACTTGAGGTCTAAGAGAATGAAGACTTTTTTATAGGAACTATTGTATCTCCAAGGACTAGATAGTGTCTGACATGTACTAAACACTCAAAGAATATTGATAAAGTAACAAATTTTACAGGTATACCTTAACGAACTGAAATAATTTTGTAACAAGTCCATGCAGAACCCAGCAAATTGTAGTTGTTCAATAAATGTTAGCTGAATTAACCCAGAGCAGATCTACATACCCTCACAAATTTGTGCTTCCTATTAAAGAAGTTGATAAAAGAGCTCAAGCAATCAAGATGTCTTTATTTTTACTGAGCAATCCTTGTATTTGACTCTATGAGTAACTCTCAGGAAAGTCAATGCCCCGCCAAGGAGTTAACTGTGGCAGAGATAAAACACAATAAGCAATCAAATCAGAGCAGCAGGCTGCTTTAACCAATTGAGATGTTATTTTTCCTTTATTCTTACTGCTTCTAAAGTAACATGCAAATACACGTATCAGTATTTTCATATAAACTGTCTAAAAAAGCTTGGAATCTCCCACCCCAACACATTCTTCTTCAACTCCTGACGCTCTTCTAGACATTTAAACTGTTTCCACTCTATATTCTTTTCTAGGTTAACTCTGAACTACTATATAATATGAATATACCTCTAATTTTTTGTTTTGTCAATTTTAATATCTATTGACTTTTTCACATAAATGAGAATTTAAACCACTTACAAACTCGCCTACTCCCACTTTTTCTTCAGATGTTTTGGCATTTATAATATTATTTTAGTCATCAGTGATCTCTGTAACTATAAATTATATTATTATTATTATTATTTTGCTTTTTACAGCCACACCTGCAACCTACAGAAATTCCCAGGCTAGGGGTCTAATCAGAGCTGCAGCTGCCTGCCTACACCATAGCCACAGCAATCACATGTCTAAGTTGTGTCTGCAAATGACAACACAGCTCACAGGAAGGCTAGATCCTTAACCCACTAGCAAGTCCAGGGATCAAACCTGCAATCTCATGGATCCTAGTCGTGTTTGTTCCACTGAGCCATGGTGGGAACTTCTGTAAATAATTTCTCAGTCCATTTCTTATTTCATCACTATTCAATAGGTTTTTTCAACCCCACAATTGTTAAGGTGTCAGCGTTAGCCATTATTCTTCCTTCAACTTTACTATTCTCTCCCTTCTGCCAGCTGAACTTTTATTACTTCTATATTTTCAAGGTTGTTGATATTTATATTTTGTCATGTAACCGTAACAATGCCTTCTATATTGTCATAGGTTCTCTCTAAAAGTTGAAAATTCAGGAAATGGCTTTTGTATTGTAACTATTCTGTAAGTAATTGGCCAAGCCAGGTAATATGTTAGCATTTTATATATATTATAAATATTATATATATGTAATACATATTGTCTCTATATATCTAATGTTACAAGTCTTGGGCCACTCATGAGACAAGGTCCCTCACATTAAAGTCAAATGGGTGGGTTGGGGAAAGGAGGACTGGGGGTTTGGGATTGGCATATGCACACGAAGGTATATGGAAGGACTGGACAATGGGGACCTGAAGTACAGGACAGGGAACTCTATCCAATATCCTATGATGGTCTCTATGAGAAAAGAATCTGAAAAGGAATGGATGTGTGTACATGTGTAACTGAATCACTTTGTTGCACAGCAGAAATTATCACATTGTATATCAACTATACTTCAGTAAAACTTTAAAAACAAAATCTAATGGATTGTTATTTTCCAGTCAAAAATCATTCACTTAAAAATGCATCAAAATTTGTGTTTTTTAAAAATGTCTACCCTTCTGTACATTTTGCTTCATAATTGGCCTGTAAAGTAGAGTCCTTCCTTAAGCATCCACCCCAGAGTTCCCAACTGCCTTTGTCATTTTCACACATCATTTGCCTTCACCATCATACCCTCGGTTATTTACAGACTGTTGAATATGTAATTTGTTCTATCAAGACATCGTTTCTCTGAGCTTCTTCCAGAAGCTTCTGATCTTTTATTATTTTAAACTAAACTGCTCTCTAGGTCATTGGACACCTGTCCCTCTGAGACCTCCTACTATCTCTTCCTTGTTCCTAGTTTATCTAAGCCACTGTTCCCTACACCTGCGGCTTCCCCTGTCAGGGTTACGCACTCGTTAAAGCACAGTTTCTAAAATTTCTTTTTTTTTGTCTTTTGTCTTTTTGTTGTTGTTGTTGTTGCTGCTATTTCTTGGGCCGCTCCCGCTGGCATATGGAGGTTCCCAGGCTAGGGGTTGAATTGGAGCTGTAGCCACCGGCCTACGCCAGAGCCACAGCAACGCGGGATCCGAGCCGAGTCTGCAACCTACACCATGGCTCACGGCAACGCCGGATCGTTAACCCACTGAGCAAGGGCAGGGACCGAACCCGCAACCTCATGGTTCCTAGTCGGATTCGTTAACCACTGCGCCACGACGGGAACTCCAGTTTCTAAAATTTCTGACACAAGAATGTATGTGATGCAAACTTTCCAAGGGCTCAGCCCATTACAAATATCTTTAATCTCTTCTTACCCTTGATTAGTTCTTTGGCTAGTTATAGGATTCTGGGTTAAGAAACATTCCTCTCAGAATTGTGAAAGCATTCCCCTTTCATCCTCTACAAAGTTGAGCTCATTAAATATTAGCCACAACCCAGAAACTCCCTCGCTCTTTTATATATTAATTGTGGTTTTTTGTTGTTGGTTTGTTTGTTTGTTTTTAGGGCCACAGTGGCATATGGAAGTTCCCAGGCCAGGGGTCGAATCAGAGCTACAGCTGCCACCCTACACCACAGCCACAGCAGCTCAGGATCCAAACTGCATTGCAACCTACAGCAGAGCTCATGGCATTGCTGGATCCTTAACCCACTGAACGAGGCCAGGGATTGAACATGCATCCTCATGGATACTAAGTCAGATTTGTTTTCACTGAGCCACGACGGGAAGTCCCACATGTTAATTTTTCTTATTACAATTGTTCTGTCAATGTCTGCTGTACAGAAATGTGACCCAGTCATATATATATATGCATTCATGTATGTATATGCATTCTTCTTCTCATATGTTACTTTTTATTTCTGACATCTGATCCACCTGCGGTGGTTGCGTGTCTCTTAAAATCTAGACATTAAAACTGAACATCAGCTAAGCCATCTGAGTGGTGCAGGCCATGAAGGAGGGCACTATAACTGTGTCTAAACTCACCTGACTCTTTAGGATACCAAGCAGATCTGTCTGCTTACTACTTCACACCTGCAAGTCAAAAGAGGGCTAGGAAACCATGAAGTACCCTTCACAAGTGAACTTAAGATCTTAAGAGCAAGAATACCAATCACTTTACCAAACTGACTGGCTTTTTAAATTAATAAGTTCCTTAAAACAATTTGTATTTTCTCAAAGTATAGGTGAGGTCCAGATGGAAATTTCATTTGAGGGGAGAAGGGAATAAGGACAGACAACTGTACACTCACATGCTTTTTAAACTGCAGTAACTGTGAAGGAACATATCATTCACAGAATGCAAAGCCAACAAATTATCTACCAAGAAAACTAAAAATTTTATAAAACATCAGTTATTCATTTTACTGTGATCAACAGGGAAACTACAATGACAGGGAAATGGTTGTATGGAGGGCCATCACCTGTCTATATAATTTATTTTAAAAATGTGGCGCTACATTTCTTTCAAGGGGAATACTAAGCTATTGCAAGTTTAACGTAACAAAAACCAATTATGAATTACTTTGTGAGCCCCCCTTGCACACCAGACAGTTGTACTTAACAAGTAAACATACTGCCTTTTATTACAACCTCATAAGTTTGTGGACTGCAAAATGGTCTGTATTTTACAACTATGGAAACTCAAGCTTGACTCTGAAAATTCTAGAGTCACACAGGTAGTGAATAAGCGTTAGGTTTCCCACACCTTCCTGCTGTAAGTTCCGTGCTTTGTGCGCTTACCACATTGCCTGTGACTTTATGCCATCCCATATGGATACCCACAGGGTTGCTAAGTATACTTCCATAATGAAACCTTAAATGTCTAGCTCTTTTCTCTTTCAAGGAAGCCAGATCACTTTGAATCTATGATTAAAAGTTTCCTCAAAACATCTTTATCAGTTCAAACACTATGACCTTCAGTCCGGCTTGAGAATTGCCAGTTTTGCCTAGATAAAAAGGAAAATAAAAAGAATCAACTCAGTAATTTAACAAACACAACGAATATTGAAACCTTACCCCATGACAGGCACTGCTCTAATCACATACACGTACTGACCCATTTAATTCCCTCGACTATCTCACGAAGTAGGTATTATTGCTGGCCTCTGTTTTACAACTGCAATTTCTTTGGATTTCATATATGAAGATGATTATATCGCACAGTTCATCTATTTTATTATTTATATAACTCATAGGAACATGATTCAGTAGAATAAATATACCCCTATAATAATTGCATTCATCGTGATTAAGTGGAACCAAGTTGCCTAAGCAGCAATCAACTTGTAAGACTTAAAAATAACAAACCAGTCACAGGACATTCAAGTCCTTCTACAGAGAAGTTAGGTGGCTTTAAGCAACATAATACAAGAACTCACTGGTAAAGGTAAAAACTTAGCACAGGTACATCAGTGAAGATACAGTTTTAGTTTGTTCTCAAGATCTTATTATTAGGTCTGTTATTGTTGGTGTTGTTCATTAACTTTAAGTACTGAAAATGAATTAAATAAATGTAATGGATAAATTTAATAGATTTGATAGTTTCAATTTAGCATTATAAATGCTAGCTGTAATGTAGATTTTTAAATTTTTAATTGTTTAACTATAGCCATCATATAAAAAGTATTGGGAAAAAAAGAAATAAACATTATCAATTATCGCATTATTACCACCTTTCTGGAATTTCCTTCAAGTTAAAAGCTGTTCCAGTAATTCCATTCCTAGTTATAGATTGCTAATCTCTTTCTCAACTAATGTTTAATTTGCATTTTTCCTTATTTCTTTTTTATTTTTAATTTTTTATTGATTTTTATTTTTTCCATTATACTTGGTTTGCAGTGTTCTGTCAATTTTCTACTGTACAGCAAAGTGACCCAGTCACACACACACACATATATATACACTCTTTTTCTCACATTATGATTCATCACAAGTGACTAGATATAGTTCCCAGTGCTATACAGCAGGATCTCATTGCTTATCCATTACAAAGGCAATAGTTTGCATTTATTAACCCCAAATTCCCAATCCATCCCATTACTTCCCCTTCCCCCTGGCAACAAGAAGTATGTTTTCCAAGTCAATGAGTTCCTTTTCTGTGGAAAGGTTTATTTGTGCCATATATTAAATTCCATATATAATCGATATGATATGGTATTTTTCTCTTTCTGACTCACTTCACTTAGTTTGAGAGTCTCTAGTTCCATCCATGTTGCTGCAAATGGCATTATTTTGTTCTTTTTTTTGGCTGAGTAGTATTCCATTGTGTATATATACAACATCTTCTTAATCCATTCATCTGTCAATGGACATTTAGGTTGTTTCCATGTCTTAGTTATTGTGAATAGTGCTGCAATGAACATACAGGTGCAGGTGTCTTTTTCAAGGAAAGTTTTATCTGGATATATGCCCAAGAGTGGGATTGCTGGGTCATATAGTAGTTCTATATTTAGTTCTGAGGTACCTCCATATTTTTTTCCACAGTGGTTAAGCCAATTTACATTCCCACCAACAGTGTAGGAGAGTTCCCTTTGCTCCACACCCTCTCCAGCATTTGTTATTTGTGGACTTATAAGATGGCCATTCTAACTGGTGTAACGTGGTACCTCATTGTAGTTTTGATTTGCATTTGATTTCTCTAATCATTAGTGATGTTGAGCATTTTTTTTTTTTTATGTGCTTCTTGTCCATCTACATAACTTCTTTGGAGAAATGCATTTTTCTTCCTATAAACACACCCATTGTTTGAGCCTGGAACTTATTCTACTTTTTTTTTTTAAGAGTTTAACCAAGGTTGAAAACATATATGGTAGCACAAAGCATTTCCTTTCACTTGATTTTGATTTAGACTTTCATTTCTTGAGACTCCTTCACTTTAAATACCATTAGAATTTAGGATAATTAATTTTTTCAGATAAGGTAAACATGAAAATCAGCAACTGAGCTTTTTGAGAGTAGGTTGCTTACTTTCTCAGTATCTGACCTTTGCTGAGTTTCTTTTCTTAAGAGCAATGCCATTTTGTGAGTTCATCAAACCAATGAACATCTTTGTTTACAAACCTCCATTGCCTTGCAAAGCACTTAGCATAAAAATAAAACGGGAAAGTTTCCAAATATAAGAACCCTGTGCAATGAGTATGTGCATCAAAAGAAAAATTACTAGAACTACAATAAAATGTCATTGCAAGCATCTTAATCCTGACAATACTTCAGTAGTAACTTTCTTCAATCCATTCAAGAATTGAAGACTTTCCTTCTGAATATTTCATTGTCAACACAAAATTAACTCTATTCTTAGAACAGTGCGCTTTATACATCCATTCAAAATGGAAAACATCTAAACATTGAAGAGTATGTATTATATAGGAACACAAAGTTATTTTTTTGCAAACTTCTATGTGCTTTAAGTTTGGAGTCCAAGTGAGTCAGAACTGTATGATGCTGGACCTTTTCTTTTTAGATTGTATGAATATATCTCAAGTTGTGCATAACCCCCCTCCCTTCTTGAGATATTTCTCATTTATGCCAAAAACTGCAAAAAATTCAACAAAAAAGTTGGTTATATGGAAAAATACCCCAATTTCCCTATGAGAAAACAAATAGCTATGGTCAATGTTCTGCTTTCAAACATAAAGCATCTTTGACAAAGACATATGTCTAAGACAAGGCCAGGTGTGGTAGAACATGCAAAAGATAAATAAAATACCCAATTCCTGTCCCAAGAAAGTCCACACGTGCCATGAATATCAAATATCAGAATTACGTTTGTATGCCGTATTAGGATGTTATGTCTAAAATATCCTTTTGCCTTGTTTACGTTTCAAGTATCTTTTCATTGTTTAACTTTGCTTGTAAGATCAAAGGATATGTATTACCCAAAACCAACTCAAGCTACAGTCATGGTTCTTCAGTCTGCTCTTCTAGACCCTGGTGAAGCCTTGACACAGTGAGAAAGCCTGGCTGATTGTGTGGCTGGAGCCTTGCCACTGTCCGCATTACAAAGCCCATGCGCATGCTCTCTGAAGCCAGTTCCAGGGTGATCATCTTTTGTGCAGAAGTGTTTGCCTCTTCCTGCAAAAATATCTTAGTTGTGGAGTTCCTACCAAGGCGCAGCGGAAATGAATCCGACTAGAAACCATGAGGTTTTGGATTCGATCCCTGGCCTCGATCAGTGGGTTAAGGATCCGGTGTTGCCCTGAGCTGTGGTGTAGGTGGCAGATGCGGCTTGAATTTGGCATTGCTGTGGCTGTGGCATAGGCCGGCATCTGTAGCTCCAAATAGACCCCTATCCTGGGAACCTCCATATACCATGAGTGCAGCCCTAAAAAGAAAAAAAGACCCCAAAAAATCTTATTTGTTTATTGGAGTTAAACAATTCCCTTCAGCAATCCCTTACTGTTTTCATTATAACCAGGAAAAAAAAATCATCTAATCTCAATTTCTCAAATTCACCTACACTATTTTGTACTTTTGGTATTATATTCATTTACTATTCAACCCTTTAAGCTCAAGAGGCTGACAAACACATTTATGATTTGTATACCTCTTTAAGCTATGCTCTAAGATGTCTTCATTTGATGCTGTCTTAGAGATTTAGAACCCAACTATTCCTAACTTCCAAACTCTCAACTAAAAATAACTCTATGTCAGAAAAAAAGTTTACTCTCATGTCCTACTTTTTGCCTATTGGTCCACTCATGTTACACTTTCCTACTCTTCCAAGGTCAAATACCACATCATTAGTGCAAACATGTATTAGGGACATATAATGAAAAACAGCTTTGCTGAAATATATATACATATATTTATCCAGATATACAGAATCCCAATAGGGCCCAGGAGGGAGGTTCCATGAATACAGCTTGGATGGTCATGTTGTTAATTACTAAGAGGCTATAGATTCTATCACATAAACAAAACTAAATCTTTAAACACCATTAATCCCAAAGCATCCATCCAAACAAGAACATATCTCTTCCATTTTCAATAATTTTCCAAATTGCCTACAGAGGGAAAACTAAAATTCTGGTCTAATAACAGGATGCCTATCTTCCACTGTTTTTTGGTTTGCTGTGTGTGTGTGTGTGTGTGTGTGTTTTGGAGAACTATGAAGGGTGAATTGGAAGGGCTGTTTTCAGAAGAGGTAAGTAACGCAGAAGAAGGTAGCTATTTCTTTTTAATATATAACTACCTCCTTCATTATAATGTAAACTCTGTATATAGTAGATTGCAATTATTTCAGTACCCTGCATTTCCAGAAATGTCATGATTTAGAAGACCTCATGCCTGGCTACTAGAAAAAAGCAGAAAAGCAAAGAAAACCCCACAATAAAAGTGTGTGGTGTGAGATAAGAGAGACAAGGAAAGGAGGGAAAGTAGGTGAAAGCAAAAGATGATGTCAGGGATTGGGAGTAGAAATATATAGAAACCATTAGTCTTGCTGCAGAAATCATTATTAATAATCACGGTAAGTAAAGTTATCCTTTCTTCTGCTTTGATGTGTATCTCTCTTGATGCTAACAACATAAATAATGCCATTTTGAGACCCTCAGGGATTGCATGCTTCTCCCTAAAATATTTAGAGAGAGTTTGCATCTATGAAAGGAGGTACTTTAATTTCCATGGTTTTCACATAGACTAGGCCATTCCTTGTAAAAGCCCTCGTGAAAGAACATTATCAGCTGCCTACTTGAACTTTATTTTTTACAACTATTGGAGAGCATGATGTGCATCTCTATAGCTAATGTGCTGCATAAACTTGGTAAGAAACTGCTAGTACTTCTGAAGTTTCCCAATACAAATAGTATCTCACTGTGTACCATTTCTTTGTATCACTTCAAATTTGTAACCTGACTAATTGTTAAATGAGATTTCAGGATTTGGATGCTTTGCACAGTTCTATAAAGCAGAGACAAATGTGAAATTACTAGCAAGCAAGCAAGTGAGACACACATACAGTGACTTTTGTTTTATTCTTGTTCTTCAACTGAAATGCCACCAAAAACCTGTCCCAAATCAGTAACAACATGCTGAATATTTTTGGACTTGCAATATAAATAAAAATATATTACATAATATGTATTGTTTTACATCCATTTTGTCATTGATACTCTTTGGTTCTTAATGAGTTTTGTTCACATTGGAATAAAATTTAATGAAATTTAGAGTTGATTTATTTTCATAGCCCTTGTACTTTAAGCATGACAATATCTTTTCATTTTTTAGCTCTTCATAATTTCCGAGACAACTGAATTTATCTTTCAGAATAACTTCACACATTTTCTTCATTTAAATCACTTAAATCAGGAGTTCCCGTCATGGTGCAGCGGAAACAAATCCGACTAGGAACCATGAGGTTGTGGGTTCGATCCCTGGGCTTGCTCAGTGGGTTAAGGATCCAGCATTGCTGTGAGCTGTAGTATAGGTTGTAGATGTAGCTTGGATCCCATGTTGCTGTGGCTGTGGCATAGGCAGGCAGCTACAGCTCCAATATGACCCCTAACCTGAGAACCTCCATATACCATGGGTGTGGCCCTAAAAAGCAAAAAAATAAATAAAAATAAATTAGTTAAATCAATGTGAAAAATAACCAACATTTTTGAATACTTGTTTCTTTTTTGAACAGGTAAACATCTAGCCTTTTATCAACAGAAATAAAATTGTACTTCAAATTCCTGTTGTAGAAATGCAGCTCGCTCTTGAAGGAACATTACATTCAACTCATGAACATTTTTAAATACTTAAAATTATGTATGGACTCACTTCAAATTCATGAGGTAAGAACATGCAAAAATTATGTCTTGGAATGTTATAGTTAAAAATTCTAAAAAAAGCAATTCCAACTTGATTATGAGTTAGCATCATTTAGGTATGGATGTTCAATATGAATATTCAGTATGATACATTGTTTTTAATACTGCCTTAAATGGTTCAATCATCCTTGGATGACATATACACTATTGCATAAGCCATCCCAGTTACAAAGGAATGTTTCTCTGGATGTTTAACTGAAAAATGTATGAGCTACTTTTCTATAGCCTTGTCATCCAATTCTCTGATTAAACAGCACTCTCAGAGATGAACCTTAAAACCAAGGTAGGTTAAAAAAATAAATCAAGGAATTCTATGGTAGTGCAACTTACATGAATTCTTTCCAATAGAGTCTACAGGTAAACAATTATTTACTGAGTGTCAGCTACATATATGGTATGTTTTGTTGTCGGCTGTAAGATACAGTATCTACCACCAATTATTGAATACCTGCTCTAGATATTAAACTGGTATAATATATATTCTGTATGTTGGTGTGGGCAGGCTTGAAATGTCAGGCTAAAAAATATAGAATTGATCCTGTAGGCAGTTGGCAACCTTTAAAGCATTTTTTTTTAGAGGGTCAGGGAAAAAATGCATGAGTCTTAAGAAGAGAGAGAAAGATTAATCTGGCAGCAATGTACATAGACAGTTAAAGTTCAAGATTGGCAGCAAGGGGACTGCCAGGTGGTAAACAGGAAAAACTTAAAGTAGTATAGTGTTAATGGTATAGGAGGCCATGTTTGGAGATGAGAAGCAGTGGGATGAATTAGTCTGATGAAAATCTAGTCTCATAATCTAGAGATTATGAGAAGGAGATGTTAAAGCTAAAGTTTAAATTGCACTTTCGGGAATTTATTTCACAAATGTCTTTGTACACATGTGAAGCAACAGGTTTGGTATGAGTCCTGACAACAGGTATCAGTCAGGAAACAATAGGTGATGCTATAGCAAATGCAACATCTCGGGGGCCAGCAGGATGACAGTTTTTTGTTTTGTTTTGTTTTCTCTTTCATGTCACAGTCGGATGCTAGTGGGGCAGTTCTCCTTCATCTTATGACTATACCACACGGAACATGCAATTTCCAAGGGGTCTTTACATGGGAAGAGAGTATTGGAGGGTTACACAGGAGAGTTTTAAATTTAAGTCCTGGAAATGGCTTATATTAATTCTAGTCTTATCTCATTGGCTATAACCCAGGCACACATTCCCATCCTAACCACACACAAGGCTAGAAACTTAGGAGCACTCATATATTCAAGGAACACTAAAGTCACCAGGCTCTTGTATGAGCAAAAGATTAAAACAATCCAAATACTTATCATTTGGAAGCCAGTTAATAAGTTATGCTACATCTATACATCGGAAAACTCTTAAAACAAGTATTAATATGGAAAGATTGAAGACACATCTTCAAGTGGAAAAAAATGAAGTGTGGACAAGCATATATAGTATGTTACCTTTCAGTGAAAAGGATAAAATCTGAACTACTTGACTGAATCATAAAGAAACTCTGAAAGGATACATAAGAAATCCATGACAATGGTTATCCATTTAAAGAAAAAGCTGAATAGGGAAAAACACCCTTCAGAACTGCCTGGTTTTATCTGTAACCCAGTTCAAGCAAATGATTTGGTATTTCCTATAGCCAGTGTTTTATTATACTTTAACAAGTATTACTAAATAATACCTCTCTCACTATAACCTAATAATAAATGAATTCAAACATAATTGCAAGGAAACAAACTCTAAGACAAACCAAAGGTGGATGCCACACATGTATTTGTCTGAATACTTTCTGAGCATGTACTAGTGACACTACAGTTGGTTTGTATTCTAGGACTTCTTAATGGAGGGCAAACAAAACTAGATGCTAAATATTTTTTCAATGAATTGTATCTTTCTAAAAGCCCAATTTAAATTTAGCCTGGGAGATCCTGATAATGCTTTAAAAAAAAAAAAGTCAAAGCAGCTCTTTCTGGTTATGATTTGGTGTGCTAGAATTTGGCTTACCGTGAATTCTAGATTTTGCCGATTAAGGGATAACAAAGAGAATACTGAAGTGTCATCTAAGTAGGTTTTTCGTCTCCTGAGAATTCCAGTGCATTTCTGGAAACAAGAAAAATGACAGCATCTAACCAGTCATACTGCCTGAATCTACCTCTAAAACAGGGATCAGGTAACTACCTAATGAGGTCTTTGTGAAGAATCAATGATGAGACAGTCTATATATGAGAGATTTGTACACTGGTAAAGGATAATGGTTCATTATTTTTCTACAAAGCTTTTCTTGATATCTTAAATGAGATTAGGACTGTCTGTCAACCTTGTGTCTCTTCTTCCAATGCTTAGATGTTTGTTTTTCCTCTCTTCCCGATAGGGTGTAGTGTTTTGCACAATACAGTATTCCAAGTGCCTGCTACAGAGCCAGGCATTAGCTCAAAAATTCATTATTGAATTAAATGAGTGACAAGAAGCATTCTTCTCCTCCCTCTGATTCACACTCTTTCCCCAAGGTCAGCAACAACCACCAGAGCTCCTCAGGGCAGAAGAACATCTAGGAGATTAAATTCTTGAAGGAGCAGGTTAATATTTGTCTTTTAGGTTGCCATATCATATTTTATTAATTATAGGTATGATGTTATAAGAGATGTTATTTGTGCTGAGGTCAAATCCACTTTGTTTTATTCTTGTAATACCAAAGTATTTGCAGATATATATTGAACACTTAGTATGTGCTGAACATTTTTTAGACAGCTTAATCCTCTCAACAATCCCATGGGATCAATTCTGTTATTATTGTCAGTTTACAGATGAGGACACTGATAAATATCTGAGAATATAACTGCGAAACATGGGTAAAAATATCTTACCTATGTTTACACAGCTTCTAGTGACAGAGCTAGTTTATTGATTGGGGCAGTCTGGGTCCAGAGGCTACCTTCTTCTGTACTTCTACGTAGCTTAAGTCCACTTGAAAATATACCAAGTAATTGCCCATTAAGTTAACTTGAAATGGGTATTTTAAATGATAATGTTGGTGAAGACAGAAAGGCTCTGGTATGCATGCACTTAACAGTCACAATAAAAGGTGACACAAAGTTTTTGGTAAATAACAATATGTGGAATGTAATGTGTACTCTAAGAAAATGGCCAAAGCAGACAGGGTTGACTTTGAATCACTGTTACTAATGGTGTCAAAAACACTAATATCTTTGGCCCACTGATCTCTATTCTGGGAGTCTGCTCAAAAGGAAAAATATACAAGGAAACGCTTACATAGCAAAAATGTATACAAAGTCATTTGTGCATTAACTTACCCACCTTTTAGAAATATTTTAATTGGAAGAAATATGCATATAAAACATACTTTAGAAATGTATATTAAACATGTATGTACAGTTTAAGGGACAATTTTAAAATGCCACTCCTCAAACACTCCCCTTTCTGAATGCCTAGGGGAACCATACCCTGGCTTTTATAATTATTTCCTTATTTTTCTTTATGTATTTTATCACCCTGTATTATTTGACAATATAATATAGTTTTGCCTATTTTGAACTACATAGAAACAGAAACACACAAAAGATATTCCTTGGATGATTTGTTAATTCCTCTTACCATTGTATTGTGACACTCAGCTTCCTGGTTCATGTAGCAATTTTGGTAACATTTAATGTAATGAATTTATTACATTTATTTAATGTACTGAATGGACATATTTGGCTTTTTAGTGAATTCTTTTATTTATTTATTTATTTTGGCCATGCCCATGGCATACCGAAGTTCCTTAGCCAGGGACCTGAGCCACTGCAGTGATAATGCTGGATGATTCTTATCTGCTGAACCACAAGAGTACTCTTATTTTTCCTTTTGATTTGTCCCATTTATTTTGTATTTCTTTTATTCTCAATTTTTGTCATTTTTAGATTGATTTTTTTAATCATGTATTTTTTTCTACTTATTTTTTTTAGTAGTGACTCAAAATTATTGCATGTATACTTAATTTATCAGAATCTAAACTTTGTCAATACTTTTACTCTCCTGCAAATATATATTAAAATATGCATATTATTAACATATTGTTGTTTCTTCTATTTTGATCTTATTTGTTAATCTCACAAAATATTATTGCTTTATAAAATAAATGTTCATTTAGGGTCACTCACATCTATAGCATATTGTTTGCCCTCCTTTTAGTAGCTCAGATTTCCCATCTAGGATCACTTTCCTTCTTCCTAGGAGGCAATTTTTAGGAAATTCTTTAGTAAGGGGCTACCAGTAATAAACTTAGGTTCTGTTCTGATATGTCTTTATTTAGCCTCTATTTTTTAAAGATAAAATTATAGAATGAGAATTATTTTCTCAACCTATTTGGGATATACACTTTCTCTTCTCCCCAGATGTTGTCTTTGGTGTTCTGCATTTTCATCGTGCAGAATCTAGGGTAAGGACTTAAAATTTGTTGGGATTCATGAATTCTCTTACATGTCTATATCTGTGCATTTTATCAATTCCAAAATCTTCTTGGCAATTTATCTTTTCAAATATTGCCTCTGCCACATTCTACATATTCTCTCCCTTAATAACTCCTCGTCAACACTGATCAGTCCTTCTCAACACTCTTCAACCTCTTTTAGCATCTAGTGTTTCCCAACTCTTTGTCTTTCTGCACTCTGGATAATTTCTTCTGACCTATCTTCTAGTTCACTCACTCTTTGTCCACATTTGACTGATGTGCTGTTACACGTCTCACCTTTGTCTTTAATTTCAATTTTATTTCTTTTATTGAAGTTCCCTTGTTTATATATATATATATATATCTGCTAGGGTAGTTATTAGAGTTTTCTGTTTAATTCAAGCTAGCCTTTAATGAAACAGTGGGGATAAGTATTTTAAAATTTCTAACTTAGAATTTCAATATGAAGTCTTTGTTGATCAGTTTCAAAGTTCAAAGTTCACTTGGTTCAGCAAATGCTTTCAGAGCAGAAGTAGCTTTAGCCCAACACCAACTCCCTGAGGCCTTGCCTTTATTTAGAAAAGAAGTATCAGGCACAAACCTACCTTGTTATGTGTCTGGTATTTTTAAGAAGTTTTGTTTCTTTTTTAATTTATTGTATCCAATCAGCATTTTTAGTTGTGGTCAGAGAGGAAAGACGGTCCAACTAACCTAAACCAACATATCACCATAAACAAAAATCCTTGCTTTTAATTGTTTAATCATTCGACTGCCCAAGGGCAGGGGCTAGACTAAATAATCTTTCACAGGTCCTCCTCCAGTAATGTTTATAGAATCATTATGAGGTATCAAATCATAAGCAGACTAATATAAGACATACTGTTCTAATATGAGCACATGTACACGAGCAGTGAATTTTCTTTTTGACCACTGACATTCTACCATGCGATGTTAGCAGCATATTTAATTTACTTACAGCTTTAATTATTCCACTTGAAAACTGCAATGAAAATATATTGTATTTACCGTTCCAGTTCCATTTTTCCCATACAAATTCTCTCAGTGAAGTGAAGAGTTCCCAGGAAGGACTTTGAATAATTCAATGTACTAAGTTTACAGGAGTGAAATATCTTCATGGTTGGCTTTCATTGCAAAAAAAATGAGACACATTAGCAACATAAGGCTTTAACAATATCTCTTCAGAGAAAGTTCTCATAAAAGATGCTTAGAATGAATAAATACATGTCAAAATTGTACTCAGAATTTTTTTTTAACCATAAAAAGGAAACACTGTCGCAGATGACATAGATGCTTTCCTCCATAGGCACTGAGAACTCTTCTTCCTAATTGTGATAAATTCACTTCAGCCTTAGACCTAATGTTTTATTTATCTGGCAAATGTCTGTGATTTATGTGCATACATCAAGGAGAAAAGAACACTTCACAGAAATTAAGAGGAGAAAAACCTCAGTAAGCCATTCTGCCTTAGAAGTACACCTGGGCCTCCGACCCAGAACAGAGGAGACAAGAGAGTTGGCAAAAATAAGCTCTCTGGTGAGTCATCCTTAATGCCATTGGGAAGATAGTCATCATACCCCCATGGACAGGGCAGCTATCGACCCCTACCCCCCACAAAATGAAGCGTCTGTAAAGTCTGAACTTCCTCAGGCAGGGGGGTTCCTTTGCTCACCCACTTCCTTTATTTTGTGATTGCAGAACGCCTTTTCTGAGGATGGCTTAAGGGTTTGGGAGCAAAAAGTGGTTTGAATGAAAGAAAATGTCCTCAGGGTAAGGGACTGAAAAAGATTTAATTGTAAATGTCGCTTCATATTAATATTCCTCACATTGTTTTTACTCATCATACAAACAATAATAACAGTTATCATTTGTTGACTACTTCCTATTTTGACTACTTCCTGTTTTGCATACATTATCTCATTCTATCATTAAAGCATCTTTCTTGTTAGATATCTCGATTTCCAAAGAATGGATGAGAAAACTCAAGAATAAAGAAAAAGACCTCAGGATAAGGCAAAAGGCCAAAAAAGGTAAAGAAAAATATGTACTAAGGTTGACATGACTCCAAAGTCTGTGGTTTGAACTGTTATATAGACTTCCTCCCTTAATTACAGCTTCTTGAGGGAGATTTATTTCTGAAACAGGAAAAAGGAATGGGAATTATATTGATGAATTATAAAATAATCACTTCATTATAAATTAGAAAATCTTGTCTGAGACATTCCTATGTGTTGGGCAATTTATTTTTTTCCTGGATCCACAACTGGAGACACTGACTTTGAACATTTGTAAAATAATTGTTTTCTCTCTACCGCAGTGTATGCTACATATCATGTGTAATTGTTATAAACATTGGGTGATGAGGGGAAGGTGTGCACTGGATTACTCATTAAAATAAACTGTTCATACTTTTTTTTATAACTAACCTTGTAATAGCGTATAAAAGATGTGGTCAAAGAAATTATACATTTTTAGAGAGAAGGACCAAATAAAAGATAAAAAATAAACTGTAAGCTACCTCTCACCTTCTGGGGTTTGTCATTTTCCTGACCTGATATCAAGCCATGTGCGTGGATTTCATTTAAAGATAGAAATGTCTATTCTCGTTTACAAAAAAAAAAAAAAAATGATGATTTTTCTCATTTTCTCAGTCTTGCTTGCAGCTAGATTGGGGCCATTGACTGTGTTTTGTCCAGTGGAATATGGGCAGACATGATATTGACCAAGTCCAAGCCTTGTCATGAAGGCTCTTGTACAACTCTCCAAGCCCTCTTTTTCTATTACTTGACAAACTTGGAGATCAAGTGATGGGAGGAACAGTGACAAAGGTGGAAGAGGTAAGGCTTTGTGGCCCAGAGCTTTATCACCAATTGCACAGGACACTGATGGGAGACTATAGGCCTGTACTGCATTAAGTCACCATTGTTTATTACAGGAGATACTTCACATTGTTCCGCATATTAGCTTTTTACCTTGAGAAGGTATTTTCAATAAAGCCACTAATGCCATGTTAACATTTTCAATTTCTTCTCTACTTTTAAGGACTCCGGCTTACTACTAGACTTTGCAGGTTGTAGTAACTACTAGTCTAGTTTAGAAGAAAATGCTTTTGTCAGAGAATTAACAATGGTTCTGTTTTCATCTGGGACAAATGAACCATAATTTGTAACTTGCTTTGATGCAAAAATCAATTATACATGAATGCTTTCTTCACAATGCTTTATTTTCATAAGAATGAATTCTATCTAGGGAAAAATAGACTATGGGAATCTAAGTGATACTGCTACTTAAAATGGCTCAGATCTGAAAGCTTTCCTTTCACTTTTGCTACAGTTCTTTTAACCAGATGATACACAGAGCTTTGGTAATATGTAAAAGGAATTGAAAAGAATATAACTGAGCCAGGGTAATCCCAGTGGATTCATAAGGTCACCTATAGAGGGAGTGTTTACCAAGTGGTATGTTTGAAAGGTCTTAAGAAAGGGATCAGCATGTGGACAAAATCAGAGGTATGGGAGAACCAGGAGGAAAGCAGAGGGAAAAAGTATCAAGGAATAGGAGGAAGAGAAGACAGATGCTAGTGGTACTATAAAGAAATAGAGTGGCATGATAGCAATCTAAGCAGATTTGGAAATAAGCTGCTGGAGGGTTAATTATGACCTGCTAACCAGGAAAGATCACAGTTCCTTATCCATGTCCATCCTTCAAACCAAGTTCCACCAGGAATGAGAATTTTTTAAGGCCCCCAATCTTAAGATAGATTTAAAGTATAGATTTGAAGTATATGCATTAGCAATAGATATTTCCTTGTTGATTAAAACTTTTCATATCTTCATTTTAAGGGTATGTTAAGCAGTTCGAAGTAGCTGATAGTCTCAGACATTTTAGGGAAAGGCAAAGGTAAATCAAATAAAATACCCCACAAACATTATTCACATTCCAGTGTGGAACGGAGCTGTCAGTGGGTTTACACAATTCTTATTGTGTAAAATCAGAGTCTATATGATTTATGTTGTACCATCAGCTGCAATATTCTGGGTCAGCCCGATTTATGAAGTACAATATGTGTTCTATACCCAGAAATACTGCTGACTCAAAACACTCTCAGTAAAAAAACAGCTTAAAGATCTGGTTTTTATTTTTTCTTTAGACTCCTACAGCCAATTAATTTTCAGAACTCTATGACACTTTCTCACTTATAGATTCACATTTTTACCTTTTAATATGTTTATTATAGATAAAGAATAAATTAGGGCTGGTGTTCATGAAAAGGGGAGGACTCACTGACAAGTTAATTAACTGGGGTCTTAATTATGTCTCTCATGAGGACTACACATCTCTTAGCTTAAGCAAGAATCTGAGTGTTCCTTAGGCTGTTCGCCACATGAAAATAGAGACTGAAAATACCCAGGATGACCTTCTCTCCTCCTCCCCTTTGGTGCCCTGACAGTGTTCCTCTTCCTATACTCAAGTCTTACCCCTCCTGAGACTCCTTGCCTGGCTTACCCAGGGGGCTCTTTTTTAATCTCCTGCCCCTTTGTAGACAATCCCATCTCAGTGCTTCTTAAATTGTATATTTCTCTGCTCTGCCACTAAATGGTGGACTTGAGGGTAGGAGCCATGATGACAATTTTTTCCTTTCTGACACTCAGTAAAAGTTTATTCAGTGAATAAAAGTAAGTGGTGGATGACTCTTCTTTGTCTTGTAGTTCTACAAATGTCCAAGGAGTTTGTCCTTGCTTAAATTTTGGCCTTGTTGACAAACTTGAAACATTTGCTCAAGAGGTCTGGCCCATCCATAACTTTTGGCTGTATGTTTATCTATGGTAGCTCCTTTCCTTGTTTGCCACTATGTTACCCACTAGAAATGTTGTGCTCCTATGCCTCTCTAAGAAAATTTTCTGATTTCTCCCAATGTGGTACATGCTTTACAGTTCAGTCAGTATATTCCTGGAAATCTTGCTCTAGTCACCAATTAAGGAGACACTAAAACAAATA
Organism: Phacochoerus africanus; assembly: GCF_016906955.1. Taxonomy (NCBI): domain Eukaryota; kingdom Metazoa; phylum Chordata; class Mammalia; order Artiodactyla; family Suidae; genus Phacochoerus; species Phacochoerus africanus. Next base: position 18,147,359 of record NC_062554.1, read on the forward strand.
TGGCATCCTCCCAATTCTAAAGGGCCTTATAAGTGGTTTGGGGAAGATAGAAAATTTTACATGTAAAAATATAAGGTCCAACTGATGGCACTAAGATAATGGAAAACAATTTTTGTTTTACCTACTGCTTTAAAATTTCAAGAAACATTCATATATATCATCTCATTCAATACTCATTATCTTGAAACAATTCCATTTACCATCACATCAAAAAGAATAAAATACCTATAAACCTACCTAAAGAGACAAAAGACCTGTAATCTGAAAACTGTAAGACACTGACGGAAGAAATTAATGATGATACAAACAGATGTAAAGATATACCATACTCTTGGATTGGAAGAATCAATACTGTCAAAATGACTATACCACCCAAAGCAATCTACAGATTCAATGCAATCCCTATCAAATTACTAATGGCATTTTTCACAGAACTAGAACATTTTTTTTTAATTTGTATGGAAACACAAAAGACCTCAAATAGCCAAAGCAATACTGAGAAAGAAAAATGGAGCTGGAACAATCAGGTTTCCCTGACTTCAGACTATGCTACAAAGCTATAGTCATCAAAATACTATGGTACTGGGGCAAAACAGAAATATAGATCAGTGGAATAGGAATGAAGGCCCAGAAATAAAGCAACACACCTATGGTCAACTAATATGCAACAAAGGAGGCAAGAATATACATTGGAGAAAAGACAGTCTCTTAAATAAGTGGCACTGGGGAAATTAGATAGCTACATGTAAAAGAATGAAATGAGAACAGTCTCTAACATCATACTCAAAAATAAACTCAAAATGGATTGAAGACCTAAATTTAAGACAGAATACTATAAAACTCTTAGAGGAAAACATAGGCAGAACACTTTGACATAAATTGCAGCAGTATCTTATTTGATCCACCTCTTGGAGTAATGAACAACAAAAATAAACAAATGGGGCCTAATTAAACTTAAAAGCTTTTGCACAGCAAAGGGAATAATAAACTGAAAAGACAACACACAGAATGGGAGAAAATATTTGCAAAAGAAGTGACTGACAAAGGATCAACTTCTAAAATATACAGATTCATTCAGCTCAATATAAAAAAAAAAACCATCAAAAAAAAAGGCAGAAGATCTGAACAGATATTTTTCCAAAGAAGAGAGACAGGGAGGTCCCATTGTGGCTGAGCAGGTAACAAACCCAACTAGCCTCCATGAAGATGTGGGCTCAATCCCTGGCCTCATTCAGTGGGTTAAGGATCCAGCATTGCCATGAGCTCTGATGTAGGTCACAGACACGGCTTGGATCCTTCATTGCTGTGGTGTAGCCCTGCAGCTGCAGCTACAATTTGACCCCTAGCCTGGAAACTTCCATATGCCACAGGTGCAGCCCTAAAAAAAGAAGACAGATGGCCTAAAAGCACATGAAAAGATGTTCAACATCACTAATTATTAGAGAAATGCAAATCAAAGCTACAATGAGGTATCACCTCACCTCATTCTGATCATCATCAAAAAGTCTACAAATAATAAATGCTAGAGAGGGTGCAGAGAGAAGGGAACACTCCTACATTTTTGGTGGGAATGTAAACTGGTGCATGCACTATGGAGAACATTATGGAGGTTCTTTAAACAACTAAAAATAGAACTACCATATGATCCAGCAACCCCATTCCTGGGCATATATCTGGAGAAAAACATAATTCAAAAAGATACATCCACCCTAATGTTCATTATAGCACCACTTGCAACAGCCAAGATATGGAAGCCACTTAAATGTCCATCAGCAGAGGACTGAATAAAGATGTGGTACATTTATACAATGGAATATTACTCAGCCATAAAAAAGAATGAAATGATGCCAGTTCCAGCAAAATGGATGGATCTAGAGATTATCATACTAAGTGAAGTAAATCAGACAAACATATGATATCACTTATATGTGGAATCTTCAAGAATGATACAAATGAACTTATTTACAAAACAGAAAGAGAAATCACAGATTTCAAAAATACACTTATGGTTACCAAAAGGGCAAGATGGAGGGGATGGAGGTTTGGGATTGACATATGCACACTATTGTATATGGACTGTATGGTCAAAGAGGACCTGCTATATGGCAAGGGGAACTCCACTCAAAATTCTGTGATAACCTGTATGGGGAAATAATCCCCCCCCCCAAAATGAATGTGTGTATATGTATAACTGAATCACTTTGTTGAGCAGCAGCAATTATCACAACACTGTACATCAACTATATTTCAATAAAACTTTAAAAAATATTCACTATCCCTTACCAAGCTCCCTGAAGGAGGTGTAGTTCATAAAAACAACATGAAATTTATTGACTAAATATGTCATGTTGCATCTCTCTTTTACAAAAGGAGAAACTGAAGCTGACAGAGATGAACTAGGCGACACAGTTCACTGGAAAGATAGAGCCAAGACTGAAAGCAAGGGCAGCTGGCTTAAGTCTGGCCCTTTTGTCACTTTGCCACAGTCCCATGGATGCACTAGGACCTCAGCGATAGTAAGTTTGTCTGACATGCCTTCTTATGCTTCTGTGTCCACTGTAACAAGAAAGCCCTTCCCTTCAATAGTTATCTTAGAAACCTGGGTATCACCACTGCTTTATCACCAAAAGCACAGACTAGAATTTGAAATTAATGTCTTCCTTTCACTCTTTTTTGTTACACTCTCTAGACTGTCAGCACATAGTAAAAAATAGACAAGGCAGGGGATTTTAGATTTTTGGTGTGTTTATTTAAGGATTTTCTCCAATATTTTTTGTTATACTCTCTCTATATGTATATATTATTAGAATTAGATATACACTTATATTATTATACATTATATTAATATGTGACATAATTATATATAGTTAGGTATATGTAGGTATACACACACACATCTTTTCTAAGAAATATTAGCCGGCGTATCAGGAATATAGAATTTTAAATTAATAACTTCGCCCCTGTCCCAACAACTATTACTACATCATTACCATGTCACCATCCCATTACCCTCCTCCTTCTCCTCCTCTTGTCTAAAATACTTAACATTCATTGTCTAATATGCTTAACTTACTACATGCCAGGCACATACAGTTATCTTTTTGCCTTCATTTAATCTTTATAACAGTCCTACCAGATATTTCTGTTCCAGGTAATAGTTGAGAAAACTAAACCCTGGTGAGATTAAGAAGTTTTCCTAAGGTCAGGTAGCAAGAAGTTATTTAGTAGGTAAAACTCTGGTCAATTTGTCCTATCAGTAGCTACATAGACCAACTTCAACCATAAAAAAAATGCAAAGCACATTAAAGAAGGCTGTAAGCCTTTCAAGGGCAGAGACTTACACATCTCCTATTACATACTTTCAAAACACTCTGTACTTTTTTTTTCACAGAACTTAAAACACAGCTTACAATTATCTATTTATTTTTGTGATCATTTGCTGTTCCTTCAGCGAGAACAAGAAGTGCTTCTGTTTTGCTTACTCCTGTTTCCCCAGTGTTTAGCTGAGTACATAATGCATTGTAGATACTATACAAAGAGCTGTTGATTCAATACATCTCCTTTGGCCTCTATGGTTAAGTGGCTTCATTGAGGATTTCTTTGGCACTTTTAATATTTTAGTTCTCAACGTAAACATCTACGGAGCTCATTTCTAGCAGAATAAAAAAGTGTATTAGACCTAGACCTGGTCTTATGCCTTAATCTTTATGGTCAGCAACAGGGTCATTTTAGGTGGTAACCTCATATAACTTTAGTATTTTCTAGCTGTAGGCACACTCTTGAAGAGAACTAGTCATGTTCATAGAAGCTTTCATTTGCTTTGTTAGTGTGTCTGAAGCAAATGATTTTTTGTAAGTTAGAGACACTAATATGAATTTTTAATAGCATAAATGGCACTTTTCTAAGGAGTAGCCTATACACTTTGCCAATAAGATTTTAAATGTCAAAAATAAAACCTGTCCCTGTTTTTTTCCTAGATTATAGAGTTTTCAGATAAACCATTCTTCTCAGCTTAACCAAAAACTCAATTCTTTGGATATTATTTCTACCCAAAGAAATTTTGTATGAATGGAGGAGGAGGCAAAAAAGAATGAAAGAAAGAAAGAAAGAAAGAAAGAAAGAAAGAAAGAAAGAAAGAAAGAAAGAAAGAAAGAAAGAAAGAAAGAAAGAAAGAAAGAAGGAAGAAGGAAGGAAGGAAGGAAGGAAAGAAAGAAGAAAGAAGGAAAGAAAGAAGGAAAGAAAGAAGGAAAGAAAGAAGGAAAGAAAGAAGGAGAAAAGCTTTATGTAGACTGGAGAACTAATAAGTATTATGTCAGCCTAGCCAGTAGGCCAGTATTTTGACAAGGATGAAATGTATCTATATGATCCTTCTTAATCTTCTACTGCAGGGGGGACATTTGGGGGTAGTTATTGATAAAGAACAAGTTCAAGGTCATTGACTGATTATAGGTGACAGCTTGAATTGACTTCAGGTTTGAATACAGAGTTCAGCTTATTTTCCTCTGTCTCAATCGTTCTCCAATTTTGGTGTGCATGGGAATTAATGGAATTAACGGAAGGGAGCATCACAAAACTTGGAGCACCACCGACAGAGTTTCTGACTCAGTGTATGTTTAGGGTGAGCCTGATCATTGGTGTTTTTACTAAGTTCTAGTTTTGCTAGTCCAAGGACCACATTTTAAAATCCATCACTTTTACACAATGCAGAGGTAGTACCCTTTTTATGACATAACACATAACATGGCCAGTTATTTAGGGGTTCTACCAAAGAACTTGTCAAATTGCGATCAAGCCTTTTCGTCTATCAACCTTTATTTTCCAATATAACACCTTCCCCCTGTTGGTTCACACATCTGGTCCACAATAGTGTGAATTTTTACACGGAGGTACCTTGCTAGGTCTGATGATATTAGGATTGTATTTGGGCATCATGCTCACATCCATCAACTGACTTTTTCCTTCTAACAACTCCATGACTTAGGCAAGCACGTACTGGTATCTTCTTTTTACAGATGGGAAATCTAAGACTGAGGCACATTAAATGAAAATGAAAGGGTTATATTTCTAATAAATAACAATGGTAAATTCAATATTTTCTCTTTTTACTCCAAGTCCAGGGCTTTTCCATTAGTTGCACTGCCTTCTCATTTGAATCATTTTAAGATTAATCTTTCACTTAAAAATCGCAGTATAAGTCACAGAACTTGTTATATAAAGCTTATGCTAAGACACATGAAATATATAACAGAAAAGGGAAAAACTCTTCCCCCACCCCAACTTTTTTTTTTTTCAGAGCATGCAGTGCTATAATGCTCTGTCTGTTTTATTTTAATATCTAATACTTCACCACCCTCAGATTCATTTTCCAAAAGAGATTCTCTATTGGCAGGAACAGATGGTTCAGCTGATTGCTAATAGGACGTGGAGATAATTGTTAGTAGGTTAACATTTAAAACTCAGTTCATTTGGGAGTCACCCAAAAACTGCAATAGTAGTGACAGCTATTCGTGGCCTGTGGGAAAGACATCACGTAGATATCGGTCTGTATTCCAGGACACCATATGTATGTAACCTCCCCAAAGGTCTATATTGAAGACCAAATAGAATGAGGTGTTGAAAATGCTATGAAATCTTTAGAGCTCTTCCATGTTCTCTAGCAGCCAATCAGTTGCCTAGTCCTGCTCATTTTACTTCCATCATATCTTTGGCATCCTTTCCATTCCCACTGCCACCACCCTCATTCAAGCATTAATCGGCTCCAGCTAAGTCTTTTGTGCTAGGCTCCCAACCATTCTCATTCCCTCTACCCTCTATTCTTTCCAATCACCCTTACACTTTGCTGTGTGATTAATCTCCCTGAAAATAGATAACAGTCATGCCAATGTTGGCCGAAAATCTTCCATGACTCCTGTTTACTTGTATAATAAAACTTCAATAGCCAGATATTCAAGCCTTTCCATCCTCACTTCTACTTTTTTAGGTCTGCACTCATGGCATATGGAAGTTCCCAGGCTAGGGGTTGAATCAGAGCAATAGCTGCTGGCCTATGCCACAGCCACAGCAGTGCAGGATCCAGGCTGTGTCTGCGACCTACACCCCAGCTCAAGGCAACGCCAGATCACCGACCCACTAAGCGAGGCCTGGGATCAAACCCGTATCCTCATGGATACTAGTTGGGATCGTTACCGCTGTGCCATAATGGGAACTCCCTTCACTTCTACTTTTTAATCTATTTCTCACTCATGTAATTCAGAGGTCTGTACTATGCTCTAGCCAAAATTATTGGCTTCTTGCTCCCACCTGTGCTTTCATAGATCCCTAATCTTCCTCACATTGGCCTTCTGTTGAAAATGTCCTTGATGACTCACAGTTCCCATTCCTACATGCCTTAATCCCATTCCTCCTTCAAAGCTCAGGTCCAAAAGCACCTCTTCCATTAATATATCTTCAGTGCTCTCAGAGGAAGTAATCTTAGTCTTCTGGATTTTTATTGTGTTATTTACACATCCTTTTATTTTTCCCATCCCCCTTATTTTTGCATCATTCTAATCCTCAGAATATATAAATGTTATCATGCTTTCCTGTGTTTATAACCTTTATTGACTTTCCATCATTCTAGGACAGAAGAACAAAATTCTTGATGTGGCTTACGGCATTCTACACTATGTGACCTTTGTATACTGTTCTAGTCTAACTTTCCCCTTGCTGCTCTCATCCACACTGGCCTTCTTTTAATCTTCTGAGGCATGCCCTTCCTGTCTCAAGGCCTCCGAACATATTGTTCCCTCTACCTAGACGTCTCCTCCCCATCTCCACCTCTCCTTATATAGTAATTCAGCTTTTAGAGTTCAACTCAATTATTACCTCTTTGAAGAAGCTTCTCTTATTGCCTAGACAAAGCTAGCACCAACCCCTACCCCACATTTTTTTAATGTAGTACATACAGTGATTTTGTCTTCAACTAGTGTTTAATTTCTGTAAGAGCAGGGACTTGGGTTTGTCTTACTTCCTATTGGATCCACATTGCTTTACACAGAGCCTGGATACATAGCTACTGGGTAAGTATTTGTTAAATCACTGAAACATAAATAAGTAGAACAAAAATCAGATATACTTATTATTCAAAGTTTGGTTTTGCCTATTTTCCTTTCTCTCTCACCAGCATGTAAACTCCTTGATTCAGTGCTGTACTCCCAACAACCCATGCGTTATAGCTAGTAAAGGCAAAGGAAATACATGCTGAACAAGAGAAGAAATAAAGGGAAAAAATGGAAACATGAAGATATTGATGAAAAAGTCATAATTTAACTTTTCACAAAATTTTCAAATCCTTATACCTTTTAGAATCTTTTAACATTTCTAGATACGAAAAATAACCAAATGTTGCCATTTACATTTTACAGACCAAATGGCTTGGTGTTTACTGAGTGTTGATGTTTATCCAGGGAAAGAGAAAAAGGAAAGGAAACAGAAATACTATTATACTTTGGAAAAGATACAGTACTGACATATGATCCCCAAATTCAGAGGATCCTTTATTCTTCTAACAATGCCTGATGTGTGTGTGTGTTGGGGGGAGAGGGGATTTACAAATAGGGACAGCAAAGAACAAAGTGGAAGAGAATAGTCCTTCAAAGAAAGAAACAATTGTTGCAGTATGTTTCCGTTACAAAGGGCAATCTAATGATTTATCTGTTTTTGTTGCTAAGGTTCAGTTTAGTGACATCAGAAATGACCTGTAGTTGCCCTTTTTCTTCAACAGCCTGGCCATGACACCTTCACCCTTATTTCCTTTCGTGCATGTCAATCAGCCTCTGGGAGACCAGGCTCCATGCTCTTCCAGACCCTTCACTTCCTATTATCTCTGCTTGACATGCTCTGTGTATGACCTTGGGCAAATCTCTTCTGCCTTCTGTAAAATGAAGTGCCTAGTCTAGTCCCTAGAGGTCTTTTAATGTCAAGTATTCTATGACTGCATGTCCTTCTTTCCTGTAAGCTTTGGTTCATGGCTCCTGCTGCCGTGACTTCATTCATTCAATGTTTACTGTCTACTATATGCCAGGGAGTGTTCTATGTGACAGGAATATAAAGGTAAAACAGTGATCTTATACACAAAATTTAAACCCTCAGAGAGCTATCTTCCAATGAGAGAAGAAAGGAAACAAAGAAGATAAATATAATATGTGGTACTATAGATACCAGAAAGTACTAAGGAGAAAAAAGAGCCAGGAAGGGAGCCTGGGAATGGGGTGAAGGTGGTCTTGAACATGTAGCCAGAGAAGACCTCACTCTGACAGTGACATTGAAGGAAAGACCCAATCCTATTCCCCAGGTTCTGCCCTTCACTCTGAGCAACTACTCATGACTTAGTTTGGTTGCAGCTTTATGGGCCCCTTGCTTCTTTCCCTTAAATCTGATGTTTTTGTTCATCTCCGCTGCTAGAGCCTTTGTTTTATCCCTGTTGTCTCTCACCAGGACCATGAGCAACAGCCTCTTGCTTGGTTTCTCTGTTACCACCTCCTATGTACACCAGCTTACCCTCTTTCCTGCCAAGAGGGTTACCTTCCTTATATTCAACTCTACTATATTTGTCTTTGGAAAATCCCCCATTTCCAATTGATCGGAGAAACCCTCCCCCCAGCTATTACCCCCCTCAACCCCCTGTTCCCTGACCATGTCCATTCCATGCTTACATGCAAACCCAGTCCCCTCTGCCTAGTCGGTCCATCTCCCACCTTTCCACCTGGCAATCTGCCATCCTCTCTTTGAGGCTCTGTTCACAGAGTGCTTCCTCTGGGATGTGATCCTTGCTTCCTCAGGATGGAATTGGCCTCTAACTCCTCAGCTCCCTCTGTACCTTGCACATACGACCCTGCTGCATGCATCACATTGTATTGTGATTTTACATTTCCCTGTTCCTAGCTCTCCTCCCAGAGAGCATTCTTTACTCCTACTTACTTTGCACTTAATAAATTCTCAATGAAACGGATGAAGATAGAGAGACAGGGGCAGGGGAGGAACAGAAGAAAACTGTCGGTGGTTCGTAGAAGATGGGCGGCTGCAAGATAGGATAAATCACTGCTTCCTAAAAGGTGTGGATTAGAAGAGACCTCACAGTATCTCACATTATAAAACCTGAGGCGTCAGCATTAACCTTCCTTCTATTAGTCTAGCTCTGACCTTTTGTCCCAGTTCCTATAACTGGGCTTCTGCAACTCAGCCCCCACCTGGTGGCCCAGTTCTGAGAACTCGCCTTCTGTCCTGCTCCTCTCGGCCTGCATCTCCCTTTTGGAGGTCTGCCTAATATGTCAGCCTCGCCAGGCCTATAACTCTGTCTTGCTCTTGTTTATCCCCCTCCCCTTTCTCCCTTTTTAATCTCTGCCCTGCCCATGAACCCAGGCAGGTGGCCAGGACCCTGCTAATCCCTGTCAGACTTCCATGATTCTGACTTCTGAGCATTGCATGTTCCTGGGTTCCCTCTTTGCCTTTCACTGTCTGCCTGCTGTGGCCACAATCCCCCCTATCCCCCTTGCCATCTGACTATTTAGATGACCACCTGCTCTCTAAGACTATACCCCTTGGAACCTGTGCTTCGCCTGTTCAACTGGCCTGCTTCCCAAAAACCTCTGGACCTAGGTCTGCCTTTTTTTCCCCTCCTTCTGCTTCTAGAGCCTAGGTTTGCCTTGCTTCCTGCCCTGCTCTATAGGACCCAGCTCACTTACTAAGAAAGATGGACCTGAGCATATTAAGTCCACTTGAAGGTATCTAAGAGTATTTGAATACAGGAGAGCTATATTTAAAGCTCACTTTCATTTTACCAATGAGGACTCTAAAGCCTAAAAGGAGAAGGGACTTTTCCAAGGCTGCACAGACACCCTGTGGTCAAGCCACAGTCAAGAAGTGTCCTTTTCACTATACTCTGACAGCCTGGCAGGCCTGCTTTTTGCAAATCAGACTTCTGTGAAAGATCACAGAATCACATGCAGGCACCTTGAAGAAGGTGCTAACCTACAGCCAGCACATTTTCCAGGTACAAAGATCAAATTTGATTAATCTAATCTCCTTCAAGGGCATAGAAGTATGTAAAGAACCAGGAAAATACAGTAGCTTTAATTCATTCCCAATAGAAAAACATTTGTGATCTTCTCTTCTGGTGTCAATAGCTCGGAAAAGATGGTTTAGGGATCCAGAGCAATTAATCCATTAAAAAAAGGACAAAAATCAGAAAATGGTAAATAATGACTTGTCCAGTGGGGCATAAATGGCATTCCAAAGGAGATATTCCTGAGGCCAGTGCCTTTAAAAACAATTTCATCTTTGGCCCAGAAGACACATGCCAAAAATACCCTGTCTTGCCTAATGACAACTGGCCCATGGTTAAGACAATGGATCAGCCCCTTATGGAACATTCAGGGGTGCACTTAACAGGAGCTTTTTCAAGTGGGGGACATGGTTATGCACACACAGAAGAATAATTCAAGGCAAGCAATAACCGTGGTATAAACAAGAATGCAATGGAAATGTTGCAAAAGAAGCAACTTATCCCACCAAGGTAGGGGTGGGGGTTGGGTGGTGAGTCAGAGTATGAGGGAAACAAGGGCATCTGGGTCTCAGACGTAGCCTGTACTGGAAGCCTGGGGGTTACCCAGATGCCAGTTTTCTTTAACGTTCTCCACGCAGGCAGTCTTTAAGTCTCTCAATTTCAATGCCTAAACTATCTTGCAGACCTGCTTTTTTTGCCATGCTTCTACCTCAGTTCAGGGCCTTGTCATTTCTTACTAAAGTCTGAAGGAAGGCTCTGGCTGATCTTAAGACTACAGCCTCACCTTGCTTCAGTTCATCCTCCACACAGCTGACAGGATGATCTCACTGCTGATCTGATCACGTCACTCTGGAGTTTAAAACCCACGGATGACTCACCGTGCAGAAAGCCTTCTCTGATCTGGCCCCTGTTTTCTTCTCAGGCCCTTCTACTCCTTTCCTTGAACATAATGTTCAGCAATATTAAATTCCCTGCACTTTTCCAAAAAAATTAAAAAGGCCTTTCTCTTTTAAATACCTCCATAGTTCTTCCCCGGGTCCTCCTCCATTCTCTGTAAACCAGAGCAATCACCACACGGCACAGTGCACGGAAGAGCCATTCGGCAATTGGCAGGAATCGCATTCACAGCAGGACTCAGAAGGACCTTCTGTGCCAGTGGTTTTCTCTTCCTCCACACAATTTTCCTGGCAACATAACTCGACCCTAATCAAGTATAGAATCTTAGGCTTTTTTGTAGCTTTTTGGTTGAAGCCTCTATGTCAAGTAAGAGTGAACTATTTGCGGGGGGAGGTGCAGATCATGAAGGCCAGTTACAGGGATGTGAACAGGATGATAAAAAAGAAAAATAACATTTCTTAAGTACATATAAGGTGTTCCATGCATTACATACTCCATCTTCTATGTGTACCACATTTAATCTTGATATCAAATTGGCAATATTCATTTAATTTTAAACAAGTCAACAAATAACAAATGCTGGAGAGGGTGTGGAGAAAAGGGTACCCTCTTTCACTGCTGGTGGGAATGTAAATTGGTACAACCACTATGGAAAACAGTATGAAAGTATGGAGGTACCTCAGAAAACTAAATATAGAACTACCACATGAGCTAGCAACCCCACTGCTGGGCATATATCATGACAAAACTTTCATTGAAAAAGACAGATGCACTCTATGTTCATCACAGGGCTAATCACAATAGCCAAGACATGGAAACAACCTAAATGTCCATCAACAGATGAATGAATGAAGAAGATATGGTATGCAATGGAATGCTACTCAGCCATAAAAAAGATAAACTAATGCCATTTGCAGCAACATGGATGGAAAAACATTCTCATACTAAGTGAAGTAAGCCAGGAAGAAAAAGACAAATGCCATATACCACTTACATTGTGGAATCTAAAATATGGAACAGATGATCCTATCTACAAAAGAGAAACAGACCACTAAGGAGAGCAGACTTGTGGTTCCTGGGGTGGGGGGAGGGAGTGGACAAGCCGTTCGGGGCTTTTGGATGCAAACTGATATATTTGGAATGGATGGGCAATAGGGCCTTACTGTACAGCACAGGTAACTGTGTGATTGGGTCACTTTGCTATACAAGAGAAATTGAAGAAGCACTGTCAATCAACTATAGTTTAAAAAATAAGATAACTCTAAGAAAAATAAGGCTTATATAATCTGATTGCTTCTCCAATGCCACTTAGTAGAGAAAGACTAAGGATCCCTTAGTAGGGATCCCTACCCAAATCTCTTCTTTCTCCCTCTTCAACAGTGCCAGCATGGCAACCTCATCCCCCAAATGCTTTCTGAACCATTCAAGATAAACATGTTGCATTTAGTTTTAGCACCATCAATTTTCCCCCTGCTTTTCTGAAAAATGTGCATATTATAGATATGTTACACCTCCTCCCTGCCCTCACCAGGAAGGCCAGAGGCAAAGTCCGAGCACAGACCATTCAAGCAGATCCCAGTTTTTCCTTCCTGGGCAAGAGAATTAGAATTGGGATTTTATAGAACTTATAGTAACTTAAGAGGCTATTTAATGTAATGACATCTTTTTTATACAACAGAAAACTGGGATCAGAAAAAAATCATACATAACACGAGTGGCAGAGATTGGACCTGAAATTCCCAGGTATAAAGAGTCCATTTCTTGAGCCCTGATGGCTGAGCATGGTCCCAGGTTGCTTCTGTGAATTGTCTTAAAAAGACTTTGGGTTTAGTAGCTGCAAACTATTACACTTAGAATGGATAAGCAATGAGGTCATGCTGTATAGCACAGTGAACTATATACAGTCTCTTGTGATAGACCATGATGGGAGATACTATGAGAAAAAAAATGTCTGTGTGTCTGTATACCTGCGTGTGTGTGTGTATACACACATATACGTATGACTGTGTGTATATGTATGACTATATATATGTATGATTGTATATATGTGTGTGTGTGTTTTCTATACAGCAAAAATTCACAGAACATAGTAAATCAATTATTCATTAATAAAAATATATAAAACCTGTGGAATACGTATTGTTATCTCTCGTTCACCAATGGAGACAAGGAGGCTGAGAGGAGTTAATTGATGCAACTCACATGATACAGCTGGTTACAGGTGGCACATCAGGGTTTCAAATCCAAGTCTTATGCCATGGAGCTTCTGGCTTCAACCCTACTCCTTAGGAACAGTTCAAGTACCATTTTCAAATATCCAGGTACCAAAAAAGGAAGCGTTTTTGCCAGAGGCTAGAGGCTTCTGACTGAAGAGATACTTGGTCAGTTTAGATAGGTCTTTTTGGCAGTTCACTCTGAACAAGATGGGCAACACCCAACAATGACTCCACTATGTGAACAATCGTTTCTTTTAAACACTTAAACTTTAAGGCTTTCTTTTTCTTTTAAGAGCTTATGTATATCACAGTAAAGTCCTTAGAATATTGTTGCCTATGGTTTTGCTTATAGAAAGCCATTTTTTCTTGTGTCTTTATGCTTTAAAGCAACGGGTAAGAACCTTTAAAAATAGCCAAGTAAACACATACCCTGCTCCATATACCTAGGAAAACCAGGAGTATGCAGTAAAAAGACAGAAATAGAGCTCTTTTAATAATCAAGGGTAGAATCACATGATGGAGAAAAATAAAATATTGGCAAACCCCTGAATGTGCAAATAAGACCCTGTTAAAGACAGCCAACTTTTATTTCTATCATTTAGAAGATTCCAAGGGCAAAAAACAAAAACATGAAATGCTGATTCTAAAAATCCTTGACAAAAGACCCATTTAGAAATTAATATTTATCACATTTTCAGTGTTCCTGACACAATGGCTTCTTAAATGCTGATGTTTATGAATACAAATTTGCTGCTGCTGTGGACATATATTATCTTTTCAGAAAATAACAAAGTAGGCAGATGCCTTCTTACTTATGATTACTAGAGCTAGAAATCTACCAAGAACGGACAGCAACATTTATGACAAATAAAATGGAAATCAATGGACCACACAGATCTTAGTCACACACCAATTCAATTAATTATAATGAGAAAATAGACAATGACTCTCTTACCATTTAAGACAATTTAGAAAACATCAGTGATGTACTTTTTTGGCTTATTCACTCCTAATGTGGAAGAAATAAATGAAAGGTGGGTAGGTGGTAGTGCTAGGATTGGAAAGGGATGCAGAGAGCATAAGATCGTGTCCCAGTGGCTCTGAACTAATGTCCATAGTGTCACAGTATCACAAAGCACCGAGTCCCACATTTCAAGTATCATTATCATGCCATAATTTGGTTTTTAAATATTTCCTTTACATTTTCTAAATTGTCTTAAATGGTAAGAAGTTAAAAAAACAAACAAACAATAATAACAATGAACAAACTAGAGACTGGTTTTATTTCTTACTTCAGATTTGAGAGGCATTTTTGGACTTTTTTTTCTGGCTGAGTCATTCTTTTGTTCAACATACCCTGAAAATGCTGAATACTATGTACTTATAATCCAATAAAACAGACTAAGTAGAATTTCCCTAGCATTGACGTCAAGTTTAGATATAAGTGCCATTGTGGAAGGGTGTGTGAATTCCTGCTTATGCATCTGTAATTTCTAGCACCCTACAGCTGGACTCAGCGAAAATCTGTCCCATGACACGGGATAATAATAGGCGTGGTTGTTGATGGTAATCGTGATGATGATGATATTTCCATTAACTGAGACCTCACCGTACATAAGACACTGCCCAGGGAGTTAAACATCCATTTAACTCTCAGAATAACCCAGACAAGTAATTATTATTAATCTTCATTTTAGATGAAGCAACCTAGGCTGCTGAAGTTAAGCAAATTGCCCAAGGTAGGGCAGCTACTAGCTGACAATGTAAGGGAAAAAAACTGACCCCAGCTCAATGAGGACATAAAACAAAGAGCGTTTTCATCTGCCTTGGGCCTCATATGACAGAGCCAAGTCCAGCCATCCTTTCAAACTGACAGCTCTGAGTTTACTTTGTTGCCAGATGAAGCACCTGCCCCAGCAAAGGTCCCATGGTTTTAAGTTTTATTTTTCCAATCATCTTCCTATAATACAGCTCCCAGGACTTACTCTAGAGTCTTATGTTCTAAGGAGAGGAATTCCATGCCAGAAGAACAGCCCAGCATGTGACATCCACAGAAGATCTCCAAGTAATAACTTCTAGAACTCACACTCCTCTCTCTATGTTTCCTCCTGGTCTAGGCTCTTTGGAGACCAGAAACAGGTCTTTTAAATCTCCACTAACTGACACAGTGCCTGACACTGAATCATCTTGGATGATTGCCCTTTTCAGGCTCAGATGTCACTGCCTCATTAACTGGTTCTACTTCCTGCTGTCATATGTCAGCCCTTGACCCACTCTTCCAGGCAAGGCCCCCAAGCCTGGCTCTGCCCTCTGTATCTCCTTACCTGTAACCACCATGTCTCCACCTGACTCTGCAAATAGGAAAGGAGTATAGTGAAGAGCATGGAGTAAATGGAACTTTTAGGTCCACAGTGATACTTAAGTCTCAAGGAATAGTCAAGAGCCTTCCAGAAGAAAAAGAGGCATAAGCAAAGGCAGAAGAGCTCTAAGCAGAAATGGTATATGTGAAGAATGTCACTAGTGGGATTAAAACAGAAAAGCAGAGCAGTTTTTGGGGTAGCACAAGGATAGACACCAAAGAAATTCAGAAATCCAGAAATGTAATGCACTCTCCCTAGCACACCCACCCCTGGGATATATGAAGCATTCACAGGAATATGAAGTAGACAGAGCCAAGTCCAAACCACTGCTCTCAGATTGCTTCTGTGTTTCGTAAAGCCTCCACACTTAGTAAACTCCCTGCAGGGTTCAGTCACAGGTTTTCAGAACACACTCAATCAATACCTGCTGCCATCAGCTATCAAATGGGGCATTACTTGAAAATAAGGAAGGAATATGATTATCCCTGATGAGGGCAGCTCAGTGAACCCTTCCTCTGCACTTATCCATCCTTCTCCCTGACAGATATGGTAATGCAGACGGTTTTCATCCTTCAGCATAATCATCAACTCAGACATGCTGAGTCCTCCAGGAAGAAACTAGTGAGAGAACCTGCTGGGAACCTTCTATTTCATTCAATGGTAGAGCATATCTATTACATGTGAGTCCCCTTTATCATGGTATCAACACTAACTTCAAAAGCAAACCCCAGTCAGTTCCAAGAGAACACTCATCTCTTACACGTGCAGAAGACAAAAATCACATGCAATTCCTATTGTTCTCTTCAGTTCTTTCTTTCTTTAAAACTCTGGAGATCATGCCCTGATAAATGACCTAACTTCTCTGCACCTCAGTTTCCTCGACTGTAACAGTAAAATAACAATCCTTACCTTATAGGACTATGGTGAAGGTGAAATAAGAGGAAGTATTTCAAGTGCTTCACGTAGGATCTGGCAAATACTTTACTCATTATTTTACTGAAATCATCATTATTAATAAAGGACTCAGTCCAGCTTGTTTTAACTATTTGCTTATCACAGCTGACAAAATATATTAAGGCAAGTAGGTGAATCTGACATTTCATTTTTACCATTGTTGCACAGCCATAAAAAGAAATAGCTTATTCTCTTTTTCACCCACTATAGAGTTTTGTTGCAGAAAATGAGGCACACATTTAGACTTATTGATATATATGGTAAAACACATTCTATTTGATTATTTTGAAATGGATCAGCAGTATAGATAGGCTAAACTTCTGGCTCCCTGGATTTTATCTGAAAACTTAAGTGAATGGCCTTTGATCACTCTGCTTAAAGCAAATCTCCAAATGTAGTATATATTCAAGACTGACCTAACCAGTGGCACTTGGAAAAAATACAACAGGAATAAATATTTATCCTGAGACTATTTATAAATCATCTCCCTGACAAAGGATGCTGCTGGAGAGTAGCTTCTTGCCACTTCCAGGTTTTAATGCCTTGATTAATTATGGAGTGATGTTTAATTATGTATTTTATTATGCATAACAAATATTAATCGCATACCTGATTGTTCATAATTGTATTAAAAATATGTATCATTTATCCTTGAGAGTGAAAGGCCTTTTTTCAGGATAGACGGAGCTGTTTGGGGAATAAAGTATGGGTGGAATTAATGGTGCCCACATTAATCATTTATTTTATGAAAATGTGAAGGTCATCCTGCACTTTAAGATGCTTCTGGATTCCTTTTGCAAGGTCTAGTAGCTGAATTTCAATATGCAAAGCAGAGGATTATACAACGTGCACTTCTATCCCCCTAAAGGCATAGAGCTTTCATTTAATAAAGATGTTATTCTAAGAAGCTTTACTATAGCATTGTCGCATACAAGAACTTGTCTTGGAAAGGCGCTTATTATTAGTATGGACAGATGGCTTGTCTCTTTGGGTAGAAGTATGATTGTCTCTGCATGTGCCTGTGAATTTTCCCAGAGTCAGAGACTAAGGATCACGATGTTCTATAGATACAATTTGCTAAGTACCTTGTGGAAACATAGTATTATATTTTATACACTGTTATGAGAACTAATTAGGTATAAGATACCATGTAAAAGTTCTGCAATCATTTTAGATAATCTTCATATTATTTTTCCTCACTTTATAGATGAGGATAATAAGCCTCAGGCAAGCATCTTGTTGAAAATCACACAGCTAAAAACACCTGCCCAACTCCCAAGACCAAGTTCTTTCATGATCAATGAATGCATGCTGTCACAAGTTTGAAAATTAGGATCTGTGATCCCAACTGGGGCTTTGGAAAGGTGTATCCAGGGCCTCTGAGGCATGAGGGCTCAAGACTGACTTCTGGACCCTCGAGATTGACTCACTCTGATGGTCAAGATGGTAGTCAGTGGGGAAGACACTACAGCCAGATAGAAATGGGCTTCATTCTCACTTCACTGGCTGTGTGACATTTTCCAGATAATTTCATGGCTCTGAAACTCAATTTCTCCTCCATAAAGCAGTGATCAAGGTACCTATTTGATACAGGTTGAGAGGACCAAATGACTAATAATACGTTGAATGCTTGTGCAGCATATCATAAGCCATCAAGAAATGTTAGTTGTTATTGTTATTTGTTTCCTCCTCCTCTTTCTCTAATGATCTTATTTACCATTCTGGGTTTCTGCAGATTTAACAACCCTTCCATTTCTTTCCCTTTTCACTTTAAGCCTCAAGTTCAAAACGTGTAGAACTCCAAACATCAAAGGTTCATGAAACTCCCCCTTCTCTACTTTATGCCCTCACCTTGACACCATTATCCCTTCTTTCTTGATCTCATCCCAGTCCTCTTTGTTCTATTTTAGTCTCTCCAAGATACATGTTGAAAATCAACCCCACAATCATTACTCCTGGATAGCTTAGCGAGAGAAAGAAAAAGACTACCATTGAATGCTGTTAAGAAAAATGTTCTCCAACCAAGAAGAAATTGAACCTCACATTTTCTGTCTAAGCAAATCAGTGTTTCAGTAGATATGTGCTGTAGCATGTCTATAGATGTGCAACAAAACCATTTTGTCTTTTTTCTTTTCTTTTCTTTTTTTACAACTAAGGAAGATAATGGAACTGTCTCCTTTAAGTAAAGGCATTGAGGACACCAGTAACAAACTGCCAAGAGCTTGAATTAGAGTGAACGTGCACAAATTCAGACTAACTGGGAGTAACCATAGTCTAAATTACTGACAACTCTGACTCAATATATTCTTTTAAATAATAAGCCTGTATCACATAGTGATTGTTTGTGGTAAGACATCCAGGATTTGAGATCCTGGACTGTCATTCATTGGCTGTGCAATCTTAGTAAAGTCACTTAACTTTTTGAAGCCTGAGTTTTCACATATAAAATAGGTATGGGAATAGTTCTAACTCATGTACTTTTGCTGAGGATTAAATGAAATAGCATAAAGCATCTTACCATAGATCCTGGCACAGTATGTGTGCTTAATAAAAGGTTGCTGCTATCATTATTAACATTACTAATTATCAATATCTTCATCATCATTATACTATCACACATAAACAGAAGTAACTGAAAAAAATCTAATGAAAGGATGCGAAATATTGATCCTTGTGGGTCTTTGGGGAATGGATAAGAATAGCTTATAATTACTGAGTAATCATTAAGATATAAATTTGGATTCAACTAACAGATTCAATAGTCACTGTGTGTCAGAGATGACATCTTTGCCAACATTACAGCATATAATCTCACTCAAGCCTATTTAACAGTTAAGAAAATAGTTACAGAAAGGTGGCTTTTCCAGATTAAACATGGAGCACGTGCAGAACAAGAAAATAAATGCAGTGACCCAGTGTCCTACCCGCACTAAGGGCTAAGTGATTAGTTAATGACTGAATAGATGGATAAGAGATATTGGTGTGGCTTAACTGAAACAATAAAATTTAGACTGACTGAATATTTTGGTTGGATTTCTTAATTCTTATTTACTGACTGACTGTGATCTTGAGTTGTTTTATCTGAACCTCAGTTTTCCTACCTATAAAACAGGGATAAATATATCTGCCCCACAGAATTAATGTGAGAGTGAAATGAGATAAAATATAGACAGAATCTAGCATCACGCTTGGTGCATAGTAGGAGTTTAATACATTCTAATGCTCCTGCCTTTTTCCTTGTACTGAAGTCTATCTCTTCTCTACTTTCTTCCTCTTATTATCACAATCTTCTCCTTTCTTCCCTCCCTCCCAGCACATTCATTTCTTTGCCTTACAGGTCCAGTTTGAAAATCCACACGCTGCTACTTTCTTTGAGTCTAAAGCCATTCACTAGGGTACCATTCACAACTCCCAACCCCACCCATGCCCATTTTCTCTCCAACTTTGTCTTTTCAGGGCTTCTTTAGGATACAGTATCACAGATTTTTCTCACCTCTTTACTTCTCACTAGGACCCTCTGCCTTCTTCCAAACAGAGCCAGAATTCATAAGGTCACATGTGTTTTTCTCACCTTTTCTGTCAATTTGCCAGGTTTTAAACAGCATTAGAAATCCACCTTCTCCAGGAAGCCTTCCTCGATGAAACCCGTAAAATTGAATTTATCACTCTCTGTCATTTGGAAATGGACTTCCTAGTTTCCTAGCCTTCAAGTACTTGCACACTTAGGGTATCACTCAACCTTGATTTAGACCTTTCATTTACACAGTGTAAGTTCCTTGTTGTCCATTAATGTGCTGAGTTTTGCCCAAGTTTCTTGTAACTTTATCATAAGACAATGTGAATGTGTTCTTTTGACTATGAGCTTTTAGAGTATTATCAGCTGGTTCAAGCTCCAAAAGCACTTTATAGAGAGTTTACATTGTAACTTGACCACTTGGTAGTGCAGTTTTTTATGTACATGTTGGACTCTTATTCATCTTGGTATTACCAATGTTTTCCATAAGCCCTAGCAGATAGTAAGGCTCAAAGCAGCCTGAATAAAATGTCTATTGCTTTTTAGTCTATGTCTATTAAAAAACAGGGGCTTAAAATTATTTTAGCTTAAGTGACAAAAGAGAAGAGAAAGAATAGCCACACTGCTTCAGAGTGATAGCTGGGTTCTATAGCAAGGGCTTTATATACATCATTTTATTTAGTCTTCATAACAATAGCATGAAGGAGGAATCATTTTTAGAGATGAGAGAACTGATGCACAGAGAAATCAAAAATTTTTCTCAAACTTAAAAAAACAAAAGCTTAAATCAGAAACCTGTGTTTTAAATTATTGTTATATTGTCATGTCTTCATTCTATTCATGGAATTAGATTCTAGATCCTTATTATATATGTAAGGTTTCTGCCAATCTGGCCCAACTCTTCCTTTCCAGATGCAGCTCTCAGCAGCCCCTCACACACTGCCCTCTCCAGCCAGTATATATACCCTCGGTTTCCCTAAAACAGTCCTGTCCCTCTGTTCTGTTTTCTCACCCTGGAATGTTGTCCTCCCCTCCTCTGCCTATTAAATTCTCCTTGATCTTTATGATCACTTTATGTTTTCAATATTCTCTACAAAGGGTAGCCCATTTTCAGGCTGGAATTCTTTGTTTCTTCTTTGGTATATTCAAACTCTTGGTTTTTAACTGGAGATACAAACTGCTTTGTGGTTGATGAGTGACAACCATCAACTTTGGACATTAAAATGTAAACTCCTTGAAGACAGAAATTCTGCCTTAACAGTCCTGTTACAGTCATAGAGCCTTATGTACCACCTAGTAAACATGTACTCACAGTTTTGTGAATGGATGTTAAAGAAAAGAAAAAGAGGGGGGAAGAGAGACAGAGAGGGAAAAGGGACAAGGAGTGAGAAGCAGAGAGAGGGAGAACAAGAGAGATCACTTAATTTGGTGGCTCCTATAAGATCCCTGGAGCTTAATTAACTCAAACTTGCTCTTACTTTGAAATTAAAATGCATTTGAAGTACTATATATGCTTTCAAAACACTCACTCATTGCATTTAATAGTATCTGCTCAATATCTATCCCTATACCTGGGAGAAATTTACACTAACTAATATAATAATACTTTATCTTAGTAAATGTTTATGAGTTGCAATATTAGGCCATTACATCAAGTGCTTGCAGAAGGACAATATGTTTATTCTGGGCATTATTTAGAGCACCCTGAACATACTGTCTCACATATATGACAACCCTAAAAAGTTCTTCCATCAGAAGCACAATAACGGAGAGAGGAAAATATTTAGATGCCCTTCTTCTCTACTATGGACACACACATGCACAAAAAAAAAAGAAAAAAAAAGTCTGTATTACACAATTTTTGCTTCAAAACATCCCCCACAACACCCTCTACTCCACACTAGTGCAGGTCTGTAGTGAAGGCTCGGCTCAGAGCCCCCATTAGTGAGGGCAATGTCTCAAGTGTGAGGTAATCCCATTATACTCATTGCAATTACAGGCCTGTGTCCTGAGCCTCCTGCTGACAAAAGGCTACCTCATCTCATTCCTAATTAAGAGCACAAAATTCTTCCCAAACCACCTTCATTATTACACACAGCGTGCTTGGCTCTCAGGCAATACCCTCACATTCTGGAAGAATCAACTGCCTCTTTGAAATCAGAGGTAACCACCCCAGAGTTAATGATGTCAATTAAAACGTTTTTCCTATACTCAGCAGATGAAGCCCATTTCACTAGAACAACAATGGGACTAAAGAAAAAGAAACTGTGGTTACAATAAAAAGTAATTAAAGAGATTATGTTCAGATTAAAAACAAAACGCAGGCACCAAATAAACAAAAACAGGAGGAAACTCTTTTCTGAGCAAGAGTTAAGGATGATATAAACCTTCCTAGTAAGGTATATACTTACTTTAAAAAAAAACAAAAAACAAAAAACACTGAGATGGTGAAACAACTACAAAGCAGCCAGATTTGTTTCCCTTTGACCATAATATAGCTGAAAGCACAGGGAATGTGGGTAGGTCAGAATGTAAGACTCTTCCGTAGTTTTGCCTTATATCAGACCCATCTCCTTAAATAACCAGCCTTGTGACTGGGGACAAGTCTCTTTCTTCTCTGCAATCTGAACTGACTTCATTTAACAACCACAGGAAAGGACTGTGAGTAAGAAATTCCCAATGTCAGTTTCCCACATTAACATTCACTGAGGACCCGGGGTCACTTTGATCCAGTCTGACCCTGGTCAGCAACAGCTGGTGCATTTTATTTCAGCTAATACCCTCCAGCATTATCAAATGCCTCAGGCAGAGAAATACCAGCCAAGTAAAATCTCAGCAGACAAAAATATATCATAAGGGTGCTTCTAATCACTGAGGCCCTTGCAATTTCATTCACAGCCTCTATTTCACTGCCTCAGTATTGGTCCTGGTTAGTCTCTTATCATTTTTATGGGTGTGAGCCTCTAAACAGCTACTCCAGGAAACTTGTTAAGAATGTACATTCTTATTCCTCATTCCAGAGCTACTGAATCCAAAACTCTGAGAATAGAGCTCAGCCGTCTGCAGTTTAACAAGAGCTCCAGGTGATTTCCAGGTGCAGTGAAGTTTGAGAATGCTCTCAAGTTCACCTTAAGGACACCTTGCCTCTGCCCTTGCTCTTCTCTAACACAGTCTTCAACCTGCCACCAGATCAGTTTTCCTAAAATCGTAAAGCTGATTCCCTCCCTCCCCTCCACCTGCTC
The DNA here is from genome assembly GCF_016906955.1 of Phacochoerus africanus. Taxonomy (NCBI): domain Eukaryota; kingdom Metazoa; phylum Chordata; class Mammalia; order Artiodactyla; family Suidae; genus Phacochoerus; species Phacochoerus africanus. Next base: position 18,170,584 of record NC_062554.1, read on the forward strand.
CCCCCCACCTCTTCCATCTTCATTTCTTAAAACCCATCAGTGGCACTGGTGACCCATTCCTCATCAAATACAATTCAAACTTCTTAGACAGCAAGCCAAGGCTTTCACCATCTGGCCCCGGCCGACCTTCCCAAAGTCACTTCTTCCCTCTCCCCCATGTGCACTCTCTGCTCAGGCCACAATGAACCGCCTGCTGTTCCATGAAAATGCCATGCTCTTTTGAGAAATCTGTGTTTTTCTCAAGCTGTTTTATCTGCTCAGAATGACCTCCCCTCACCCTATCGGCTTGGCAAACTTCTTCTCACCTTGTTAGACTTTTACCTAACTAAGCATTGTCCTCTCTCTGAGGTCTCTTTTGGTTCCCCCCTCATTCCTCTCCACTTCTCCCTTCATGTCTCCAAATCAAGTGGAGTCTATGTTGGTTTTTTTTGTTTTGCTTTGCTTTTTTTGTTTGTTTGTTTGTTTGTTTTGTCTTTTTGCTATTTCTTGGGCCTCTCCCATGGCATATGGAGGTTCCCAGGCTAGGGGTCGAATCGAAGCTGGAGCCACCAGCCTACGCCAGAGCCACAGCAATGCGGGATCCAAGCCGCATCTGCAACCTACACCACAGCTCACGGCAATGCCGGATCGTTAACCCACTGAGCAAGGGCAGGGATCAAACCTGAAACGTCATGGTTCCTAGTCGGATTCGTTAACCACTGCGCCACGATGGGAACTCCTGTTTGTTTTTTTTTAATGGCCACACCCATGGTGTATGGAAATTCCCTGGCGAGGGGTGGAATCAGAGCTGCAGCTGCTGGTCTATGCCACAGCCATGGGAACACTGGATCTGAGCCACATCCACAACCTATGCCTCAGCTTGTGACAATGCTGGATTCTCAACCCCCTGAGTGAGGCCAGGGATCAAATCTGAATCCTCAATGAGACAACATTGGGTCCTTAACCCACTGATCCACAAAGGGAATTCCTACACTGTTTCTATTATTGCACAATTCGATGAATAAAATCTAACTTCTCATGCTATATGGTGGTCTATTTACATTAACTTTCCCCCTCACTTGCCCGAACTCTTTAGAGATGTTGAAAAGGATTCTTGGGTAAATGTCTGTATTATTTTTATATCCTTAACTGAGAATATATTAGGCATATATTAAACATTCCAGGGACTTCTGCTGTGGCTCAGCAGAAAGGAATCCAACTAGTATCCATGAGGATGGAGGTTTGATCCCTGGCCACGCTCAGTGGGTTTCAGCATTGCAGTAGCTGCAGTGTAGGTCACAGACTTGACTTGAATCCAGTGTTGCTGTGGCCCTAAGGGAGGCCGGCAGCTACAGTGCTGATTCCACTCCTAGCTTGGACCTTCCATATACCGTGCTGCGGCCCTTAAAAAATAAAAATAAAAAAATCCAATTAAGTATTTAAGTGAATAAATAAACTGGCTTTTAAACATCTATTATCACAGAAAAGAAAGTCACAGACTTGGAAAATAGCTTGTGGTTGCCAAAGGGAAGGGGGAGGAAGCAGGATGGACTGGGAATTTGAGGTTAATAGATGCAGACTATTGCCTTTGGAAGGGATAAGCAATGAGATCCTGCTGTGTAGCACTGGGAACGCTATCTAGTCACTTTTGATGGAGCATGATCATGTGAGAAAAAAGAATCTATACATGAATGTGTAACTGGGTCAACATGCTGTACAGCAGAAAATTGACAAAATACTGTAAACCAGCTATAATAAAATTAAAATTATTATATTAAAAAAAAATCTACTACCTACAGCACTGCTATGCTAGTGAGTTACCACTTTTAGCCCTATTTTACAGATGGAAAACTGGACTTCAGAGAAGTAACTTTCCCAGCTAGTGGTAAAAGGCAAAGCTGATTCAAGTGCAGGTCTTTTAGACTCCCAGTGTTTTTCTAAATAATCACTCAATCTTTTGTTTATATACAGACATATGCCTGGATATGTTTTCATATTTTCCTTACATGTAGTTCCCATCATATGAAATAAAATAAAGATTTAGGTTATGATTGAGCTACCATTTATGAAACTAAATATTTGCTATGTGAAGCCAAATATTTCTGAGTCTCAATTTCTTCACCTGTAAAAAGGCTTTGTTATATATTACTCATCATAACAATATTATTTTTATTAGGTATTGGTATAATAGTTTCTAGCCATAATACTCTATGATTGTGAATTGGGTTCTTTGTGTTTGATTATACTGTTTCAGTAACTTAGTTCTGGGCACACTCATGACGGTCTTTAAAATTTATTTAATTGACTATTTGCTACTGCAATTATGTCAATTCTCATTAAAAATGTTTTGACTGAATAAGGGCATGAAGTTGATGACAAGGTCTCTCTCCTTAATTTAATCCTAGTTTAAAGTTTGCCAATCAAAACTCAAAGAAGACAGTTGGAAACTGATTTTTTATCTTTATAACTAGTCACACATTTTCTATTTTTGAATTTTATCCTTGGTTGGTGGAGCTAAACCATCGCGACAGTTATTATCACTGTCATCGTTGTCTTACTTCAGATCCTCAAATTAATAAATGCTAAGAGTTTAATTAACTGAAACTTAAATTGTCATTATTAATTTACTAGTTACATTACAATACCTTGTAAAACATTTATGCAGCAGTAAACGGAGAACCCATTTTCCAATGATCATGTGGCATGGCTAATTTACTACACAGCTATTTAATTTCTAACCTTAGCAGAGCTATAGGTACTCAGCTAAAATTAATTACTTGCAACAAAATGTTTAATAATGTCATTGCTTCAAATACTATACAGTCTTATCCAAGAAACAATGGAAGTTCAGACATTTGTAAGTATTTCTGAAACATTCTTAGAATAGCCTTAACAAGTAAGTGTAACTACTGTAAATTATCAGTTGACTTTTTAGGAAAGTCAAATGGGGAAAATCTGAAAGTTTTTAGATTTTGACTATTCAGGTGGGTACAGAGTTTCTGTTTGGAATGATAAAAACTTCTGGAAATGGAAAGCAGGATGGTTGCACAACACCGTAAATGTACCTAATGGCACAAACTGTAAAACATAAAAGTGGGTAAAATGGTAAATTTTATGTTATGTTTATTTTATCACCAACAGACAAATAGATTGTCAAAGACAGACTTTGTTCAAGTTTGATCACTGCCTTCCTCACCCACCACACCAAGGACTCCTTGAGTGTTGAATAGGCTGTGTACACTACGACACCCCAGGATCCTGGCATATTGTAAGGCACATCTCAAATAAATTTATGGGTTGTTGAGATTCTTTCTGCCACGTACTCAAAGTAAATGTTCAGTTTCTTTGAAGAAAATAGTTCTGTTTTAGAAAGACATGCTATTGCTCAATCAGTGATGAAATAGGTATGATATGGAATAAGAGGCCACACACATTCGAGAACATAAATGTTAATTAGAAAAGTAAGCTGTCTCTGGTATTTGAGTGTTCTCACTATTCGTTGAACATTCCCTAACAGCACAGAAACACATGGAAGTAGCTCTATCACTGACTAACAAATAGTGATGACGGTTACTGATTCCTTTCCAAAAGCAGAGCTGGTGCTTTGGGAAGAGAGAAGTTCATTATACTAATTAGAGGCCCTTGCCCTACCTCCTCAGAGGATGTTCTCTTGGGTAGATATCAAGGCAGACACTCCTGGGCAGAAGCTTTTCAAATTAATGATTCAACAACCAAATGGCAGTGATCCTAGCATCTCTGGTGAGATCAACTGCTTACATCAAGGCTGCAGATAATGAGTCACCTTCCAAAAGCAGGGCTGGATAAAGTTCAGGATTGCTGTCGTGGGGCAGAGGTTTGCTTGCCCATTCAGGCTGATATTGTGGAGCACATGTTAAGGAAGCCATTCAAAGTGGTTGTACGGCAAGTCAAAAATCAGATTCAGAACATGGGGTGGAAGAATGGGCTATTCACTTCAGAGGTTCCACTGCACGCACCCCAAAATCTCTATTTTAAATGACTTGTCTCAGAGTTCCTGCTATGGCCTGAGGGGATCAGCAGCATCTTGGGAGCACTGGGTTGCAGGTTCGATCCCCGGCCAAGCACAGTGGGTTAATGATCCAGTGTTGCTACAGCTACAGCTTTGGTCATGACTGTGGCTTGGGTCTGATCCCTAGCCTGGGAAACTCCTTATGCCACAGGCAGGCCAAAAACGAAAAAAAGAGAGAAAAAAAGGACTTGTTTCATTTTATGTACCTAAAAGCAGATAGATAATGCCTGTTACCTCACAAATATTTCCTCACTCAATTCTATGACAGAGGTCCGATTATTCTCACTTTGTAGTTAAGGAAACTGGAGCACGAAAAGCTTAAGTAACTTGCTCAAAGTCTCACAACTAGTAGTAGTGCTGGGACTTGAACCCAGGAAGTCTGGATCCAGAAAGGGTGTTCTTAACTACTCCACTCTCCGTCTCAATATATCTTAAGGGAACTATTAAAAAAAATAAGAAGAGGCGATCCTATTGTGGCACAGCAGAAATGAACCCGCCTAGTATCCATGAGGATGCAGTTGCAATCCCTTGCCTCGCTCAGTGGGTCAAGAATCCAGAGTTGCCATGAGCTGTTGCGTAGGTTGCAGATGTGGCTCAGATCCCACATTGCTGTGGCTGTGGTGTAGGCGGACAGCTGTGGCTCCAATTCAACCCCTAGCCTGGGAACTTGCATATGCTGCAGGCACAGCCCTAAAAAGGAAAATGAAAAAAAAAAAAAAAAAAAGACTTTCCTTAGGACTTTTTTTTTTTTCCCTAGAAGGACACTATGCATGTCCACATGTGCTACGTAAGAGCATAATCAGATCAGGTGTGCTTTATTCTAATCTTGGAGAGGGGGGGCTCTATGAATGAGAGACACAGAGACACGCCGGGTGGTTTACAATCAGGCATGATCCCACAGCTCTAGAATGCTAAGCTTCAGCAAAAAAAAAAAGCACAGAGGGTTTGGCAAGACAGAAGAAAGAAATGTGTTATTTATACTGCTAAAGCACCCCTAAGATTTTGTTTTAATTCTATCTTTCATTTTTTTCCCCTAATCTATACCAGAACTTGCCTAGCATGGGAAACATAAATCCTTCATAAATACAAGCACAGTATTATTAGTAATAGTGTGCAAGTAAGTCTTTGTTCAATACCCAAGGGCAAATAGGTATTGTTGAATTGTTAATTGCCTTACAAGTCCACAGGTAACTTATTTACTTGAATTGTATTTTCCTGGGGCCAGCCTGGGGTCAACCTGGAAACAATGAAAAAAAAAAAAATTGACTTTGAAACTGTTCAGGACAACCAGATAGGTGAATTGTAGGAAACCAGGTGGGTAAAAGCATAAATTAATCTGAAATTATTTAAATGTGTTTTCTAAAAGGCATAGTGTAGTTCATAACTGCCAAGAGGCACCATTTCATTATGCTACATTACATCCTGTTTTTCTCAAAATATTGGAGAAATGACAGATACTAAAAGAAATTCTTACTTGTGTATCACATACGCCATTTCCATAAAGCTCTTGCAAATTCTGGAGATATGCAAGGGGAAAAAACAACTTTAATAAAATAATGGATCATATTTGAATTAAACATGATATTCAAAATGTTACACTTGGGGAGTTAACAGAATGTTATATGCTGAGAGAGCAAGAGGCAAAAATGTCCTATTATAACCCATACCCTCCATAAATTAAATCTGAAAACATTAAAAATGGTGATAACAATGAAAAGGATTACTTATGGAATGAAAATGGAAAATAGAAACAGATTAGTGAAGATATTTTTCTCTAAAAATCCCCAAACTGTGCATCCTAGAGCAGAGGTAATAAAGACGGTTATTTCTAAGAAATAGATCCAAAGTGGCTCCATTCAATTCACAGCAGGAACATCTAAAGTAGCAATTAATGCAACCACTGGTGTGGAATTGTTTTCCAAATGCCATCCTATTGGATGGCTTTTTTTTTTTTTTTTTTTAAATGGAAGCAAGGCTCAGAAGTCAAGATGAATTTGGGTCAATTATTTACTGAACATAGGTTTTTAATACCACTGTCCAATATTATGGATACAACTAATAATACTTGAGGTGAAATGGAAGGAACCTATTAATGACTGTTTACCTCAGGCTACAAGGGTAATGCTTGAAACTCCTTGAGATTTGATCCTGGGAAATAAATGTAGGGGCATTCATCTCAGTGGGGTGTGGGGACACTAGAAGAAGGGATGAGTTGGTATTTGGAAGATCCGAGTTGAAATCTCAGACTTTTGGCTGCCAATAACTGACATCGAGCAACAAACTTTCCAAACCTCCTGTTTCCTGGGAACTCAGTTTGCTTATTGGAAAGATAAGGGAAATAATGCAGCACCATGGTTAGGAATGTGGGCTCAGATACAGGGTGCCTGGGTTCAAATCCCAGCTCCAGAACATTCTAATTGTGTGTCTCTAGGCACATGAATTGAACTTTCTGTGCGTTATCTGTAAAAATGTGGATAAAACAGTACTTAGCACAAAGGATCATTGTGAAGGGTTAGCTGAGTTAGAACATGTACCATCTTAGAATAATGACTTGTCCATGGTAAGGACTCCATAACCAGTCCTTGGTGTTACTCTTACCATTTAATGCAAAGAAAGTTTCTTTTAGCTGATGAAATTCCATTTAGCATTGCATGGTGCTCTCCCCTCCCCCTCTTTTTCTTCCTAAGACCTGAAATAAAGCTAGAAAGGTGATGTGCTACAGTCACCAGCTGGGAGTTTGAGCACCTTAAGTCATTTCACATGTATCACTTCACTTTAAATGAGAAGTTAATGTGCCTTGATTGACATTTACCCGACATAGAGAACATCTCTCAAAAAGTGCATGGTTTCATGGCATGTTTTAAAAGAATGGAGGTGCAGGAAAGGTGGCAGGGGTGTGTTTTTTTTATAAGGATGATATTAAGATTTATCTGTTTAAAAGGAAATAAAACCCCAGAATTCCCTCATAGTCAGAGTACTGACAATTTTCACTTAAGATAGTCTCCACAGTAATTGTTTCCCTTCTAGTAAGTAGCAGAAATATAGTCTCCTGACTCTATAAAACCAGGATGGCAGGTTAAATCCATTCTGAGACCTAAGAAAGTAGTAGGGTAAAAGGAATCATTATTGACGAATTTTGTCAAAAGCTGCTTTGCATCCTTCTGGAACTACGCAGAGTATTAAGATGAATGGAAGAAAGGAGAGAGAGAAGGAGGGAAGAAAAGGGGAAGGAAGGAAGAGAAGGAACTAAAAAAGAAGGGAAGGAAGAGAGGAAGGAGGGTGGTGGGGAGGAGAAAGAAAGGGATGGAGGGAACAAAGTATTAAGTGTTTTACAATGGACCAGCTGCTTTACATGCAGTTTTTAAATAAATTAAAAAAAAATGCAAGGATGGGTAGCACCATTTTTAATATATGAGAACACGAATAATTAAAAAGGTGCACTTATTTGCACAAGGTCACCCCACCAGTAAGACGATGTTGAGTCAAATTTGAACTTGAGTCTACGGTCTTTCACTGCCAACCCATTGTTCTTGGATGTGTCAACAAAAGGATTCACAAAATGTATGAAGGAAAAGGGTCAATAAAGATGACAAAGGCACTATCCAAGAAGCTTAGAAAACAATGAAAGGAAAATAAGTCCTAGGCCAGAATGGTGTTCAGAGAAGGAAAATAAAAATGTCTTTCTTATTTTCTTATGCCTTCCCAAGTACCACCCCTTCCAACTCCCTGACCTTCAGCACACTTATGCCTCTCTTACAGCACATCAGTTTCCACCATCCCTGTACTAGGGAATCACCAAAATGTCTCAAGTCAAATGACACAGTTTGATACTGCTATGGGCATGAGCATCCTGGACACTGACTTCCTACCATGGACAGAGCTCATTTCATCATACCTTGCTGTTAACTGGTGAAAGGCCAGAAGCCCTCCTCATAGGAGAACCTTCCTCCCTCAGTCAATATTGAGGAACTGTGGCATAGAGAGTATGGAAAGAAAATCAATTTAGTTTATCAGTCAGAGTAACCTAGAGCAACATGGAGGAGTAGGAGGGAAGAACAGTGTGATGAATTTTATTTTCATGTTTCATCAAATTTCCTGGCTGAATGGTTAGCATTCACTTCTCCTTCCCTCTTGCTTAGACCACAGAATATAAAGACAAGCGCAGCGATCTCCCAGGAGCCTCCAAAAGTAACTAATTCCCTCCCTCTATCCTCTACATCTTCCCCTTTTTCTCACTGTATTACTAATTTTAATAACCCTTCCTAGCAGATGTTGACACTGCAGAAGTTGCATGTTTATTAGAACTTAAATGGTTTGAATTAAAAAAGAGCATTTAACTGGTTACATATTTCTCCCTGGAAATGATACCTTGACCAAAGCAGTAGAAATATCACTCCTCATTGAACATCACCATAGAAGGTCACCACCACATCATGATCTAATCGTCTGCTCAGGCTGCCACAACAAAATACCATAGACTGGGTGGCTGAAACAACAGAAATGCATTTCCTCATAATTCTGGAGAATGGCAAGACCAAGATCAATGTTCTGGCAGGGTTTGTTTTCTGGTTAGAGATCTCTTCCTAGCTTGTAAACAGCCACTTTTTGCTGTATGTTCACATGGCAGAGAGAGAAACACAAAGAAACAGATAAACAAAGATAGATTTCTTCCCTCTTCATCTAAAACCACTAATCCTATCAGATTGAAGCCTTCCTATTATAATCTCATTTAAACTTAATTATCTCCTAAAAGCCTTATCTCCACATCTCCACATACAATCACATTTAGAGCTTTAAAATACGAATGGGGAGGCACAGTTCAGTCCACAGCAAATGAGGTGAGGATTCTCTACATAACTAGAGTTTTCAGATTAAGAAAATACATGAGATTTCATGCTCAAACGTAAGCGGGACATTCCTCTGGCCCTGAGACAAAGGAGGTAGAAAATGTTGGAGTTTGACATGTCATTGTTGGTGGCTGAAGAGGACTCTGGCATTTTGCAGGTTACTGTTTGACTTCAGTGTTAGTGGCATAGAGAGTGGGAAAGGAAGGGAAGGAAGCCTCCAGCCCCAGGGCTATAAAATATCTCATACTCCCTTTTCTTTAAATGAAAAAGGCAGTAAGGAAAGAAAAGTCCCTGAGTGTCTTTTACTTTGCTTCCACTTTGAAGTTATGTAGATTCTTCATTATATTCCTCTTGCTAATGGTTAAAGACATTCCAGTCCTTGTGTATATATTCACTTGACACAAATGTTATCGGTTTTGCTTAGTGCTGGGTATTGTGCTAGGTGTTGGGAGCACAAAGACAAATGAGATCAAATCCTTCCCTTTAAGGAGTTCGCATTGTGGCAGAGAAGAACAAAACCAACTAGTATCAATGCAGATGAGGGTTCAATCCCTGGCCCTGATCAGAGGGTTAAGGATTTGGCACTGCCGTGAGCTATGGCGTGAGTTGCAGACACAGCTCAGATCTGGCGTGGCTGTGGCTGTGGCTGGCAACTGCAGCTCCAATTCAACCCCTAGCCTGGAAACTTCCACATGCCACACCTACGGCCCACACCTACAGCCCTAAAAGAATTTTTTTAAAAAATCCTTCCCTTTAAGGACTCTGCAGCCTTATTAGCAAATCAGGATGAGAATTCAAAGAATGTTAGAATTGGATGGATTCTGGTTGTAGATGAAGAGTTCAGGCCCAGAGAGATTCAGAGACTTAGCAGGTGGCACAGATGGTTGGGACAAAGCCAGTTAACATACAGGCCTACTGACCTCCAATTCGGTCATGTTCCCATGTAGCTCCGAGTCCTCCATCCAAGTCAGGCATTCAACCAGGGTTTATTTAAGAGCCTACTATGTACCAGGTATCCTGACCAAGTAGAACAGAATTTATAATATAATAATTTCATTAAGAATTGAATAATTTACTTGGGGAAATAAAGTTACCTAAAATGACATTATTAGTGAACACTATCACACATTATTTAAAAGTGAGATGGTTTCTGCACTAACCCCATAAACATGCAAGTAAGATATACACATTTATCTGGCTATTAAATTGATCTGTACAATGATCATCATGGTTGAGCTACTATTGCTGGATGGGAGAGTGTTCTTTACATCTTCCGCACTGAATGGAATAAAGACTGCTGAATGATATCAGGTAGAGAAAGACCATTCTAAAGGTATATTGAAAATAAAACAAAAGTAAAAAGCAAAAAAGAAAATTTTGTAAAACTAAAATTCTGTAGACTGGACTGCCCAAAAAAGAAAATTTTGTAAAACTAAAATTCTGTAGACTGGACTGCAGGTAGGCTATTCGGATATCTGGTTCCTGAAGGATCCCTAACAAGGCAGGCCTTCTATCTAGCCATATAGTTATTCAACAGGAAGACAGAGAAGATAGCTGTTGTGTTGCTTTATCCTTTCTCCACATCATTGCCTCACCAATCCAAGGAAGGTTTTTAAAAGCATAGGGTCTGAGTGATTAAGGTGACACATTCTGGATTCCGTCAGACTTGGCCCTGAATGCTGCCTCCACTACTTAGCATCTTGGGCCAATTCCATAATATTTTATACCTCAGTTTCTTCAACTGTAAAATGGGAGCTCAGAAGGGGCTTACCTTAGAAGGTGGTAGTGGGGATTAAATGAGACGATGCATGCAAAGTGCGTGTCATAGGGCTTGAGTCACCTGCCAAATCAGTAGGCATTACTATTATAAATGACAATTTTACAGTGGTCTTCTGACCTGTTATCCTCCTCTCCAGCCCACTCTCCCCCTCCTTCATTTTAGCCATTTCTCTGATCCCATTCTTTCCTTCTGTCTCTCTCCCTGTCCTGCTACAGTTGCGCCTTGTGCTTTTCCAGGGTGGGCAGCAGTGTTGGGACCACAGAACAGGTGTTACTGTCCATTTTGCTGTGTGATTCACCTGCCAGGTGACTGGGGAGAACTGCAGGGCTGCATTTAGCATGGACAAACACCTGTGCTCTCTGTCACCAGGGCCAGACAGATACCAGCGCTGAGTCATGCTGCTGCTCACGACCGGTGAGCTCTCAAAGACTCAGAAGGCTCCAAGAAAGAGACCTGAGAGGACAATCTTCCCACTCCTCTCTCCAGGTCAGGCCACTCTTCAATCTGCCATGAGGCAAAAATAGACATAGGAAGAGTGTATCATTCACAGAAGATCGGAACATCTTCAACATCAGGACATTTCTTCTTATGCCTAAGATACATTTCAGATTTTTGCATTTAGATTCACTTTTTACATTTACCTTTCATAGGGACAAAATAAACTTGATATCTAGGTCATGCTTACAACATCATAAATACAGTATATATTATACAATATACAGTATTCTGTGTGTGAGTGTATACACACAGAGTGTTGTTTACATGTTAAGAGCTTGGGCTCTAGAGGCAGCCACCCAGTCTAATCCCAGCCACCTACTGGTAATACGTTTTTGCCCTAAAAATTAATAATAATAGCAATGAGCTCACCAGATCCTTGTATTAACACAGTTCCCAGTTCACAGAACGAATTCAGTAGAAGTTAACCATCAATGTTGTCATTGTTTAGACATCTATCTATACAGTGAGAGGCCAGGAAGCTTCTTAAGATTTTTCTTTTGCAACCTAAATGCCTCCAGTTTGATTATGGCTTTTAATCAATTTCTTCTATAACCTTCATTTCACTTTCCCTCTATTCATTTACCTTCCTAAACCCAGAATAGCACATATAATGCTGCTTGAGTTTGATCAGCACAGGACAAAATATAAGATATATTTTAGGTTTATCTATTATATTTCCATAAGCAAACTATTATAATTTGCAAATAAGTGATTCAATAGCAAGCGTAACCTTTAAACACCTTACTTATATGAACTCATTTAATCCTCAAAATAAACCCATTCAATATTCATTCTTTCAGCTATGCCATACTACTTATTAATTCTAAAAGTAAACCTTTTTCATATTTTAACATCTCTGAAATCAGTATAACCTTGTAATTGATGATATATTATGGTTCCAATGACCATCCTTTTTTTTCTTAGTGATACATAAAATAATGGTGCATCTTGCAACTGATGACAACCTAGAGCCAATGAAATAGGGTCTGAGAGATAACGTCATTCTAGGCATTCTTTTAGGTCCTGAGATATGGTGAAAATGATTGAATAGTCCTTCATTTCAGAGAATCATTTCTAATGAGAAATATAGAAAAATAAAGATGATTGCAACTAATACACAAACTTCTATGGGAGCCAGTGGAAGGTCTCCTTGTGATGATGATGTCACTTAAGTTTAGAGTTAGGGGTTCAGCAAGGCTGTGGTTTACTAGTCAGCTAAATAGCTAAGCAAAATCCTAGACGCTAGAAAAAGCATGAGGCATTCAGGAATTTAAAAATAGTTCTGAATGCTGGATTTAGAGCATCTATGGAAGAAGCATAAGGTGTGATGGCAGAGAGGAAAGAAGAGGTCTTATCCTGAAGGGCCCTGTAGACATGTTAAGGGGGTTGGAGTATATCCTGAGAGCCCTGGGGTTCCACTGAAGCATAGGTGTGTCCTCTATTTGACAAGGAGAAAACTGAGACTTAGAGAAGCCTATAACTGGTTTTGGACTCAATAGCAAAGAACAGGACTTTAACTGCTTCCCTAGAAGTCCTCACCTGAAGCCCAATGCTCTTTGTCCTATACTATAGGTTCACCCAGGACAGTATTCTTTCTTGTTGGCCATACTGCCAGCAAATGCATGACTAGTTGCCTTTTATTTTGGTTTGTGTTGAATTAATGTGTTAGCTTTAGATGGGCAGGAGAGTAGAACCAGTGCGATGGTTCTTAAAAAATTCTCCAAGGTGAATATTGCCTCAATATCACACTCAGTTACCTCATTTCTAGGATATACATCATGCCAAGCTCAGCCACAGTTGTGTCTGATAGACGATGGATATTGATGCCAGTCATGTCTAAATGCATCACTCATCTACATTTCATGGGATATGCTTAAAAGAAAAATATAAAAATTAAAACAAATGGAGGAAGCAGTACTGAGGCTGAATTGAAGGTTCACAACTTCAAGTGTTCTATACTCTTGCATGTTATGTCAACATAAACTGCAGTTCGATAACTGCCCTTTTAAAGTAATACAATCTAGAGATTGACTAAATTAAGCAATTTAAGTTTCAATGTGGCAAATAGGCATAAAAGTAAGACATTAACTTCTGAATTAATTACACGGGGTCAAAAAAAGTGAACTGTTTGAATGGAGAAATTCTATTGCAGCCAGGCAGCCTTAATTTCAAACATCACATTTAAAAGAATTTCATTCACAGAATTTGTTGGTACGCACAAACTGTCTTTTTAATGGAAGAACAGCAAAGAGCATTTTCTATTTCTTTTCTAGAACAATGACAATATGAATCAGCTAACATCTTTGACTTACTCTAAAGAGAGAGTGCATTTACAATTGCCAAGCATTTGGGGTTTGTTGTTGTTGTTGTTTTGATGAATGACATCTTTGGTTCCTATAGCATAAGCAATGAATACAAATGCCATTGTTTAGGTTATGATGATATGACAATTACTAGCTATATAAAAAGAAAAATAGGTGCCAAGATGATAGCTTGATATACTTATCTAACTACAGAGGAGGAAGAGTGTAAAGTCTTCCATAACAAGGCAGACAACTGTCTATTTAAGATAGCTTGGGTATAATCTTATCTGAAATAAGGGGTCTGAGTTACATGATAAGTCACTTTGATTCTGTAAACCTCATGACTTAGTAAGACAGGTGGATGGAAGAGAGGACTAGAGGCTCAAGAAGTCCCTTTTGGGATAGCTTGGATAAACTCAGTTTCAAATCCTAGCCCTGATACTTACTGCAAACTCTATGACCTTGGGCTAGCCACTCTTCTCTCCTAGGACTCAAGAAAAATAATTCCTACCTTGTAGGATCATGAGAAACTCACTGCAGAAAGCAGCTGATGTCTAATGTGTGTGAACAGGGACTACTGTTAATATTATTACTGTTTGATCATTATTACTATTATTATTACATTACATTCCATCCTGCTATTTAATTCTACTGGCATTAGATGAGCTAAAACAGTAGACCAGGCAACCATGAATAAGGCATACTGCATGTTTAGAGATGGCATTTAGGCTTGCACATTCCCAATTAGCTTTTCAATTAACCCCAGCCTGGAGGAATGTACTTCCCCAACCACACCTGAATGCTAAAATAGGACTGATGGGCTGTGAGGGGTGCAGGGTTTTTTAAAATAGGGTAGGAGAAAATAAACTATGTTACCCATTGCAAAAAGAAGCTCAAATTTACAGAAGGTACTGAAACAAAAATCACAGTCACTGTCCATGATACAAATTTATACCCCCCCCCACACTCAAATGCTAAAACCTGCCCTGAATCTACCAACAGTTTCTGCACATTTAAGTACACTGGTCATTTTCTAAATAAAACCCAACAATAATCTTGCTTTATACATCTTCCTCCCTTTTACAATAAAGCATGACAACATATAGTCAGCAGCCTGTTACATCTCCTTCCATGTTTGCATCTATATGATCTGATAGTACAGTAATACATTATACGAATTAATCCAGCTTGCAGTATCATTTGTTCACTGCCTTCTCCATTGAAGTATATTACTGTACCCATTACACAAAATGTTCATCCACAGAGTTGAGTTTAAATGAGCCACATGATAAAATGAGGTACACAGAACAAATAAACTCTTTCCATTCAGCAAGCACCGAGAGCCTTGTTGTTTATTGTTCAAGGCAGCACACCTTTTAATTTATTCCAGGAACCCTGTGAATATCAATTCGGTGAAAAAACCGAGATGCTATTTTCATGTTAGTTATCATCACTTAGTGTTCAAAATTAACTCCTCTTAGGTCCCTTAGCTCACACAAGGACATTAGAATTAATTATTTATTCTTAAGTCTTTATCACTCAGAGAGCAAAACTTTAGTTCTCTAACGTTGATTTCCTTACTCTCTAAGATAAATAATGAAAAACCCTCAACCCCATATTTGGTTTCTTCTTGCTTCTTCTAAGCAATAGCCATCACAGAAATGGAATGGAGAGATGGACAAAGACTCTTATAGCTTCTTCCCACACTCAAGAAGCAGAAACCCATGTTACTTAACATCTTTTTAAGTTCCATACACTAGATTTCACAGAGCTGGTATTCCCCACATTCAGGCCCAAGCCTGAATTACGCGTCCCTGGGAGAGTCAACTTTTCTTAGCATACTAATTTGGCATAAAGCATTACCTCCCAGTGGCTTTCAGAGCCATTTGTGGTCCCCTGACAGTCCCCTCATCCATACAACCTATAATTTTCATAGGAAGAAGGCGCTTTTTCAAAACATTTGCACCAATAGAAGACCCCCTTTCAAGTTCCGTTCCTTAAAGCAGAGCAAAACAAAACAAAGCAACCCCCTTTAAACCCAACTGTTCAATATATATGATGCTGGTACATGATCATTCAGTTTATAATCATTTTACTTGTGATGTATAGAAAAGGAAAGGAGTCAATTCTATCCCACCCTTGCCTCTCCCTACTACTCCCCCACCAGAAGTGCCACTAAATAACAAGCCTGTCAACATCCTACAATCCTCAGACCCAGACATTCTGAAAGGCTACAACCCTCAAGTCAGAACGCCAATGAGGTTTTTTTTGTTTTTTTTTTTCCCCCCCTCTTTTCACACTACAATCATATTCTGGTTTATCACTGGATTCTTGGTCCTTTTACCAGCATTCCCACTCTGCAGGAACAAATAGCAAGTTTAAGAGAAGGGATCTTTGCATTTGAGAGGAAGGACTGTGCCACAGGCCAGGAAAGCCACCTCTGGATCAATCTCATGAGTAGGCTTAAGGCAGAAAGGATGCTGGGCCAAAGATCACATCCTCAAAGTGGTATGGAAAAAATCTCGGTTTCACAGAATGTTATTATCTTTAGAAGTTTCTCCATCACCTAGCAAATTGGATACCAATTTCCGAAACGTGACAGTTTGACCAGTGCCTCTGAAAGCATAGGACAAATTAAAGACGCAAGCTTGCTATGCATCTTAGGACTTATAGGCCATTTTAATTTCTTAGAGAAATATAACTAATGAGGGAAATCTATATAGAGGTTCTCTGGAAACAACCAGTCATGCTGAATAAAAGAAATACAAAGCCATTCTCTAAGTGGCCTCGACCATTCAATTAGAAACAGAATTCTTGCCCAGGGTAAACACTTGGAAACGATGGATGTGTTGATTTGAAAAGATATCAAGCACCCCTGCGGATTCTGGTCCATGTCTGGACCCCTGAGAGTCCCAAATAATGTGCTCCTAGGACACAAGTCCTGGAGGAACGCTGAGGGATTTATAATGCCCCTTTCAGAACCAAAGATGGTAGTAATAAAAATAACCCAGCGTAGCAACAAGTTTACTAGAGTGCTCCCTGGAGAAGCAAAGATTTCGGCTGCTCAATTGCTTTCGCCCTGTGCCTTTTAAAGGAATATGAAGTCTCTGTTGAGGCACCATCAATTGATGCTTGCACCCCATATTTTGGATAGCAAATGATTCTGCTAGACCCTCCGTGCCTCCTTCCCAAGTAGCTAGGTTCCAAGAGTTCCCTCTTCTGTAAGTGTCATGGACTACATTTCCAGTGGAAGGCAGGTTCTCATCCCAAGCTAAGAAAGCCTGCGTCTGTACTCAGACCAGCAGTCCAGAGCAGGCAGTTGGCAAACGGAAAAGGTAATCTTCAACCCGCTCCCCCACCCCCAACCCCCCATCCCCGTTCCCTACCTTTTCTGATTTCGCCTTCCTGGCGTTGTGCACGAACCTGCGACCCAGCTTCTTGGCATACCAGATAGAAGCAAACATAGCGATGCCAATGGAAGGAATTCGCAGCGAAGCTGCTGCACAATCAACTTCCCACCTCGGCTCAGAGACCAACGGAATCGGGCTGGAGCTGTCACTTGCAGGCTGTTGCTTTCTCAGTTCCTCTCATGCTGGTTAGCAGAGGGAGAGGGTGGGAGGAGGGAGGAGGCTGGGGGGAAGGCAATCCCGTTTGGCCAGTCCGCAGGTACGTTTACATCCTGCCAGCAGGAGGTCCGGGTGAGGCGGGCGGGCGCTGCCTTCCCAGCCAGCTCACACACATCCAGGCGGCGAAGTATCTGTCTGCGGTGCTCCGGCTCCGTCACCACAAAAACTCCATGTGTGTCAGGAGCAAGGGAAGCCGCAGTCAAGTCGTCCGGGAGGCGGCTCACCTCCCGCTCTCGGCTCCCGCAGCCGCTCTCCTCGCTTGGCTTCCCGCTGCCTTGACGGTACGTGCTGGCGGCGGTGGCCGCGCGCGTAAAGACATCCACACAACAGCCTCTCAGGTAAAGCAGCCAATACAGGAGCTGCCAGGCGCCAAGGAGAGGAAGGGGCCTCCGCGGACTTGGCCTTGTGGTCACAAACAGGTGTCTCCAGAGTCTGAATCCTGTTCGGATCCTCGGAGAATGTCGGGTTATTAGGGTGGCTGGAAACAGAGGTGCCCCTTCCTTGCCCCCTTTTCAACTCCATGTGGTCCAGGAGAAGTCCCACCTCTGACCATCAGCCAACCTTATCCCCAGCTTGCAAAAATATCACTTTATTTCTTTAGAGGCTGGCCCGGGACAAAGGGCACGGTGAGCAGGATGGAGCTTATTCCCTAATGCCAGAGTGAAGGTCCTTAGCGTTTAAACTCATTGATTCCACCTCTAAGACAACCTGGGCTGCTTTTATAGGCACAGGTTTACTGCCTGGAGACTGGGGAATGGAGAGGGGCTTAAATCTACCTTTAAACTAAAATAGCATGATTTACTCCTTTTTCTTTCTTTCTTTCTTTTTTAAATCCCAGAATTTTCCTATAGTGATATCCAGTGTTAAAAGGAAGATTGGAATGTCACTTTTGAAAAGGTAGATTCATGGCAACTCTTAAACCATGCTTGTCTGAAGAATTCTCACATGTGATTTTACCACCATGTGCTTCCAATTTCAATTATCTTATTAGGGTTTAGATTATTATTGAGGCATTTTAAAGGTGAAGTCAATTTTAAGAGACCAATATTTTCTCCAAGAGAGATAATGTCTCAACCTTTGCCCGTCCTGCTGGAAGACAAAAATTTAAACTGCTCATCTCAGCAAGGAAAATCTTCCTGCCATTGCTATACAAATGAAACTCAATCAAGTAAATGTTTTCCAGCTGACCTGATGGATGTGCCCTAGAAGCACCTCTTGACCAAAGAATGTCATCACACAGATAATTGGAAAAGAACTTCCTTCTCTCACTCTAAGTCACTTGAGGTTTACCCTCAAAGAGGATTGGGTCTCAGTCAACAGAATGCTGGTTTATAAAGTTCACTGAATATCCTTGTAAACAACTGGAGGGAGACAGCAGCAGTGTGGGGTCAGGACCCATGTCCATGTTACTGACTAAAGGAACCCTGATGCCTGGAACAATGTTTAGCACAATGAATTCAATGTATGTTTGTTGAATGAATGAATAACCTGGGTTCTAACCCTGGCTCGGTTTCTAGATGGTTTCTTTATTTTCTCTGAGCTAGATTTGCCTCATCTGGGAATTCAGAAGATTGGGCAGAAGATTTTGAGAGCCCCTTCCTGCCCAATGAGTCTATGATTCTGATTCTGAGTCTATGGGTCTTCAGGTGAGTATTGAACAGAAATGTCTAGTGCTCACCAAGGCACAGCTCTGATAAAATGACCTCGGGCTCTGAAAAGCAAACTGTGGCACCTTTGGGGCAGGCCTGATTCTTCTACCTTTTTCAACATGCCAAATGGCCACCTGGGGCTTGGTTTTGCTGTGTGTTCTCACTTCCTACGAACTCTGCTTTCCTTTAATTTCCTTTTGACACTCCTAGACAACCCCTGTGCAAAATTCTCCATGTCGCACCTTGTACTCTTTGGAAGAAAAGTGCCACAGAAACCCCAAAAATAAATAAATGATAACTCCTGCTTAGTGTTCAAAGAGCCACTCAGCAGGCCCATAGCTTACCCCAATATTGCTATGATGTGAAAGGTATTTATTATTCCCACATAGAAGTTGTCTAAGCCATGTTAAAAGACTATTCAGTTAACAGAATAAAGTAGATAAAAGGGGGGAACCATTCACCCATAAATTAATGAGTGGAGATTTCTATTTTTAACATTTTAAGATGGAATCTGGCAATAAAGAGGTGAGAAAACAATAGTGAGCTTTCAAATAACATAGGGGAAATCAAAGAATGTTAATTTACTCTGATGGGGCTGCCAGATCATAAAATAATTTTTACACTTTCTTCGTTTAGATTTCCAAAGTCACTAAAACTGGGGCTTGGAGCGATCTTTGATGCTTGATCATTTTGTTGATTGGTTTAGCTTTAAATTGAACCTTTAATTATTTACACACCTGGCCAGAGGCTTTATAAACTTTTGTAGGATGGCGTTCTTAAACAAATAGATTGGGCCTACCAGTTAAGATTTAACTTTAAACATAGCAATAATAACTACCGCTCCTTAAATAGATATTTGGAGATAGAAAGTGTGGAATAGGTCATTTGTAGTCAGGATCCATGCTCATGTTATGCAAATGCTTAGCACAGTGTAAGTACTCAAAATATATTTTTTGAATGTGTCTATGGAAAAGTAAGAGAATCCACCAACTTGGAAAGTCTAGAAGAGTCAATAGAAGCATACCCACATATTTTCAATTGTAAAAGCTTTCTTTTACAATTGTCAGTGGAATGAAGCCATTGCCATGGTTATATAACTATCTTCACTGGGCTCTCTCTGGGCAGGTGTGCCTGCTACAAAAAGGTAGCAGCTGTCTGCAGTAAATCCTAATGGTCTCTAACCATTGCTCTGTTGATTGAGATAAATAACTTTTGCAGCTCTGCCATGTATGGAAAACAAGTTTTTGAGACACTTTCCATCTGTGTATCATCAATACCTGGGCAGAACTTTTCCTTTATAATTTCATTTTTAATACCTCTCATATGACAGAAGCCTACCAGTGCAGCTGAGTTTGAGATGCAACATTAATCCTTTTAAGCAGCTTTTGGTTCATGCCTCAACACACACACTGTGTGAGGCTCCTCTGAATTCTCACGGTAAAATGCAATATTTAAATCAAGCCATTAAGAATTATACAGCTACATTTTCTGTCTAGCACACAAGTGATTTCCTTTTAAAAATCATCTAAATATATCATAGACATTTATAAAAACAGTAAATATTAAACCCTAAAAACTAATATCTGGTAGCTTGAAAATCTATCTAGGTTTGGCGTATAATATATACCAAAGAAAATACATGTTTGTAACATAACAATATCAATGTACAAAAACCAATAAACATTTAAATATTTTTTGATGTCTTTGCATTTCTGATACACATTCTCGATAGCCCTTGGGATCCAAAATCAGTCGCTTTATCATATAGCAAGTGTCAAGTACACACTACATAGAATTTATGACTAAAAGAAGATAAACATGATATTTAGCTTCAGTTCACAGGGATACAAAAAAGTTGATGTTAGTTACCTCTGTAGAGAGTAGTGAAAGGGGAGGATAATTTATAAAACAGTTATATTTGCTGTACATAGTTGTGTAAGATTTGAGTCTTCTACAATGAGATATACTCATGTTATTACTTAAATGATTAAAAAGGTAAACAATACTTTTCCAAAATACCTGTATTGCTAATTACTATTGTCAAGCACTAGGGACCCCAGAATGAGTAATATACAATCCCTCCTCTCAAGAAGTTGTATACAGTTGGGGACACAGAGGCATAAAGCGATAAATTTCAGTGCAGAATGGCATAACAGCTATTTGAAAAATAATATGGGAACTCAGGAAGAAAATTACAATTTTCTTAGTTTCTATGTATTCCTAATAATAAATGTCAATTGGAAAAAGTGCAAAAATTAGTGTCAATGTACCTAAAAACGCAAAGGAATAGCCAATTATTCATACATGTTTTACTTACACGGACAATATGAAAAATGGTCCCTGTAATTGTATATGTATACTAAACAAAAGACCCAATTGCAGATACTTATATTTCTGCCCCAAAGAACCAACCAGTCATGGATAAGTGTGGAAAAAGTGTTTGAGTCACCACAATTAATAAAAACATTAACTCTAACTATAGTGGGCTAAGCCTACTTATTTTTTTTTCTGATCTCAAAAATCATCAAAATCAATTCTTTAGTGTTTGAATATCTCGGGTGCCCTCATTTTTAAATGTTTAATTATGATATATTTAGGCACACAGAGATATAAGAAAGCAATTTAACATTCACTCATGTACATACCACCTAGATTTAATAAATGTTAACATTTTGCCATATATGATTCAGATTAATTTTAAATGTTCTTCATTATATAATCAAAATCTCCCACCCGACTCCACTCCACCTCAAATTCATGTGAAGATAATGTTCAAGAAACATTCTTGTACTTCTCTCTTTAAGTACATATAACTTTACCTAGATACTTCAAAGTGTAATTGATGGATCATCAGATGTGTCCGTTTTGAACTTATATTACAAATTTATTGCCAATTTACATAATTGGTAGTTTACATGAGTCCTATATTCTAAATGACACATTATAATCAGGCTTATTCATTTTTTTTTTCCAAAAATAACACGTAATAAAGTTAACTCCTTGAAATTTTGATGTGCATTTTCTTAATTACTGGTGAGGCTTCGCATCTTTTCACATACTGTCCATTTGAATTTCCTTCTATTCACAGCTGTTGTTCATTTTAAAATTAAGTTATAGCTTTCTTATTGATTTGTAAAAGTACTTTATGTATTTTGGACACTAATTCTTTGTTTATTTCATTCACTGAAAATATCTGCTCTCAATCTCTGACTTGTCTTTTAGCTTCATTTATGTTTTATCATACATAGTTCTCATATACTGAAATTTATCAATATTTTACTTCATGTGTGTATAATTTTGTATCTTAAGAAAAATTTCCCTATTTTAAATTTGTAAGTTTATCATATTTTCTTCTAAGTGTTCAATTTTTTAAAAAAAATTATAGTGTAAGATGAAAATCTATTTTTCCCTTATATGTATAGCCAGTTTTCTTCCTCGCTTCCTCCTTCCTTCCCTCCTTTCTGCTGGTGTATAAGAGTGTCGTTCCTTTTCCCTATTGACTTGTAATAATACTCTTAACTCATATGTCTAGATCACATAAGCATGCATTTAATTGTTTCTGGGTTCTTTTTTGATTATTCTCTTTTTATTTACCTGTGCCATTACAACATTATCTTGTTTACTCTGCTTTATGATAAATATTGATATTTGAAGTGCTAATCCTTCTTTTCACTAGATCTATATTTTCAAATTAATTTTTATAAAATTGTATTATTGATGATTTTAATACTATGCTTAATATTCCATGTTATTATTTGATAGCATTTTAGTTCTATCTTATTTTAGCAGTTCTATTCCTGACCAAATCTGTCATCATTATTATCACCATTATTTATTTATGTTTAGCCAAAATAACTCCCACATGTATCAATTTATTTTCTCATTATTATTTTAAATATCCTAACCCTCCTAATTCTCCTTCTTACTCTTGTACCTTTTTCTGCAAATATCTGTGATGGTTAAACATGCTCAGTCTTTTTATGTCTTTCCTGAACTGTCTACATTCACTTTAGAATCTGAAGGATAGCATAGGTAGATAAATATTTCTAGATTGACAATGATTTTCCCTCAGCACTTTGAAGATATCATCTCATACCTTCTTCTGGTATCTATTTTTAGGATGTCTGCTGTCAATCCAATTGTCCCATTATAAGACTACAAACACATTTTTTCTTTGTCTCTTTGAGCTGCAGTTTCAATACAACATTATTTTTCCAAATTCTGCTTGGAACTCATTATGGTTCTTTAACCTGACTAACTATAAACAAATGCCAGTCATTATTTTTTCTAATACTTTTCCCCTTGATACTCTCTATCCTTTCTTCCTAAAATACTTTTATATTTTTCCTGGACCTTTTCATTTGACACATCCTATTGCTTCTTATATCTCCTATTATTCGTATCTTTGCTACTTTTAGGGTTATATTCTCAGATGTCATTATTATTTTTAGTTTAAGTTTTAATCTATCATTTTAGCTATCTACAAAGTATTTTAATGAATTATAAATATATTTTAAAATATTTTTAAATTTCTAGGAATTTTAGATATTTCTTCTTAAAATTCACTGTCTTGTATTATAGTGTTCTATTCTTTTATTATGACATATGTTTTTTAATGGCCTCACCCAGAAGCTGTATATGGAAGTTCCTGAGCCAGGGATAGGACCAATACTGCAGCTGTGTCAACGCACGATCCTTTTACTCATTGCACCTGGCCAGGGACTGAACCCCCACTTCCACAGTGACCCGAGCCTCTGCAACTATATTCTTAACCCACTGTGCCACAGTGGGAACTCTTACTATAATATTTATTCCTTCCTCTGTC
Source organism: Phacochoerus africanus (assembly GCF_016906955.1). NCBI lineage: Eukaryota > Metazoa > Chordata > Mammalia > Artiodactyla > Suidae > Phacochoerus > Phacochoerus africanus. The sequence goes on from NC_062554.1 coordinate 18,194,139, forward strand.
ATGTTTTTAATTTAAAACACACAGTCTGTAGTCCTTACCCTGTACCCTTTTAATCTAATATTCTTGGAAGCCTAATCCTGCTGATTTCACTCACGGTGGGTTGTTTTTGCATGCTACTGTACTTTTTTATTCTAAGATCTTCTTTGGTAAGATTGTGCTTCCTTTGGGAGTCCAGGGACCTTTGTTGTGCAATCATTGCTACAGAATAATTTTGCACGTTCTTCTGCTAGTTGCCCAGAGATACAAATAGTCCAGGAACATTTTGTTTAATATATTTGGCTTAGTGTTATTCTCTCCACACAAAAGGGTTAAATTTACTTTTTTCCCCTTTTCCACCCATAATAGAAACACTGTTCATTATTGCTTCCCTGCGCTAATGCATGAAGTTTTTTGAAGTCCTTTCGTTAAGTGAGATCTCTGAAGTTTTCAGATTTATGCAGGCATCTCAGTTTCATTTCTCTTCCTTTGGTGATCTGAAGGTCAACTGTCTTGCACATGGGCATGAAAACCCCACATTCTTAGCCCAGGCAACCTTATTGAGTCCCATATACCCTAGGGATGCCACAGTCAGCTTGAGAAATCGCTGTTCTAGCCATTATTTTATACAAACTCAAACAAGTCAAACTGGCTTGCCTCTAAATTAATACACTTCCCTCCCCCTAAAAAACCTGGAGAACTTTACTGGCCTACATATGAGGTTTTAGTGTTTAATAAGCATGTCTGACAAGAGTATGTATAAGATTTATTGTGAAATGTTTCATGCAAGAGATTCCAGGAAGTCACCTAATAATGATGCTATTTAAAAGTCACTCTCATATATTAATTAATTACCTAGAGTTAGAGGTGAAATGGACTACTACTACCACACTTGTAACCTTGGACAAATAGTGTCAATTCTAAAAAACTGGGTAATAATGGAAAATATGCCTTGTGTTGATAATAAGAATCAAATGACATAATACACATAAACTGTTTAGAGCAGTACCTGGCACAGAGTATGGGTGCAATGAAAATGTTGTTTTTATTTTATTATCTTTTTAAATGATTTTTATTTTTTCCATCATAGCTGGTTTACAGTGTTCTGTCAATTTTATTCATCCTCTAATCTCAGGGAAGGCAAAAAAACAAAAACGACCCCCCCCCAAAAATAAAACACGTGGTAGTCTAGACAGAGAACACGTGCTTAGTAACATGAAGCAGAGAATATTTTTTAAAACTCTTTTTATGATTGTATTTAACTATCTCCATTCTTAGGAAGTCTACGGTCCTAAGTCCTTTTCCCTTTTTTATTCCATTAGTGCAGAAACAAATCAGTTTCCAAACCCTTGTAAAAATCTTTCATAAATTTAAAGACTTTCAGCTTCACGAATGTCTCTGTTCTGAACCAAATGAATATTTTTCTTAAGCTTTCTGAACAGTTTGGGTTTTTTTGAGAGTCTTCTCAGAGTCTCATTTCATTTCATGGATTTCTCATAGAAGGAAAAACTGAAATGGATTCTGAACCTCTATAGCAGTTCTGAATCCACATGCTGTGATTTGCCCACGTTTACAATTACATTTTGCTGCAACTAAGGATATAGATTAATATGGCAATAATTATCAAAGGAATATAGAACTGAGTGTGTATAAGTTTAATAAAGTAGCAGAACATCAAGCCAGCAGCCAAGAGAGAATCGGTAGCAAATGGAATATGCAAGAACTTTGACTTGTGAATACAGAAAGCAATACAATAAACAAGACTATAGGCAGTTTTCCTGATAAAGCTACACAGTGTTAAAAGATGGGTAGTTGAATCATTTTGTAACCGAAAATTCAATTCAATCCCTTCAAATTTACATTCTTTGCCAAAGCTTGACATAAATAGAGATATTTAAACACCACTCATCTAATCTGAGCCATTTGGCATGGGTTCTATCTTATCAATTATGATTCAGTTATACAGCCCAGTATTCTAGCTATCTCAACAGCAGGATTATTTCCTATCCATGCAAGTAGGGTGTTAATTTTGGAGTCAATACTTTTAGTTCAATTTCATTTTTAACAGTTGTCTTACCTCTGGGTGTTAGACTATAAAATCAATTTCTAAAGTCACTTGGAATTCAAACAATCTGTTAGTTCATGACAATACAACCCCTTAATTGATCTATAAGCGAATGATCTTTTAAGTCAAATGGCCATTTTTGATGAAGTTGTCCTCGTGCCATATCTTGGGTCTTCACGAAAGTACTTTGGTTCCTGCACACATCCTATGTGACTGTATCTTTGTACATGCTATTTTCTCCACCTGCAGTCCTACCTTTCCACCTCAGTTTCTTGCTCCTTTTTGTCCTTCTACATGTGACAAATCTTTACACATTTTTTGAGACTTGGCTCAATAATTCCCTAGGAAATTTTTCCCGATCCCTCGAGACAGGGCCAGTTTATACTAAGGCATTAAAACTAACATTTCCTATTGTATCTGTACACATCTTCAGGTTCGGCTCTTCTAACATTCATTTGTAATTACTCTGAACTTAACTATTTCCCACTAAATGACTGAAAAAATTGAGAAAATCCCTTATTTATTTTTGTATCCTCAGATGACTACATAGCCCCTTGCACATGGCAGGCACTAGATAAATATATTTGAATAATTTAATAGTTATTTGCTGAATGAATGAACAAACGAATGAGCATATCACTTGAATTAAACTGCTTCATACTTCTGGGAGAAGAAAGGAAGGCACTACATAGACACACATCAAGTATTTATTATTACCCTCTATTTTTATTTTTACCTCATACTCATCTTAATACATTGAGATAAATCAAAGTCACTGTTAGAAGGGTTCAAAGTGCTTTGAAAAATAACATTTTAAAAGATAAATTAATGAGACTTGTTGATTCGTGGCCTACCACCTGTCAGTGTTTTCACTTTGTAATTCTCCCCCTTCCATAGCTAGATACAGGTGATCTTTTACAAAGTTTAATATATACGACCATATTCATAAATAAATAACTTCTTTCATTTCCTTAAAAATGAGACCGGCTAATGAAAGCATACAAACTCTTCCTTTTCCATTCTGCCTCCTACATAAAACAGAAACAGCAGCTGCTGAAATCTTCAGTGCAAATGTCAATTGCAGATAGTGTTACTGAAAATATTCCTAATATTAATTGCAACCTCTCTCCAGCTTAAAGAATATAAAAGAGATTAACTTACTAGGTGCCTCCTCTAAGTCAGCTTCTTTACCTTAAGCATCTTTAGATGAAATTAAAGTATTTAATCTTTAAGGTATACAAAGTATTTTGCCCACAAAGGTACTTAAAATGCCTTACCTCAGTATTTATCTAACCCCATCCATTTTTAAATATTCTACATCCATTGCTGTTTACTTAGGTTATTTTTAAACTTAATTTGACTCACTTTTTATTTAGATAAATTTATTTTAAGTGACTTTATCACCAGAATAAACCAAAATAAGACTCATTCTCTATAATTAATAAGTAACATATGAATACTACATGTAGAACATTAATAAGGTTAAAAAGTAAAATAAACAGAAATAATTTATAAAGCCTAATTGAAAAGAGAATTGATGGTTTATATTCTAGTTCCAATTTTTCTTTTTAAATTTAAATTAAAATTGAAGTATAAATTTTTTAAAATGTTTGGCATATACCATCTTAAGTATACCACGCTTTAGGAAATACTCTCATCTCATTTGATCATCTCAAGAAATCTCCAAGTCAAATAAAGTGTCTTCCTTTTGCATATGACAAGATGACGTAATTCTAAGAAATTAAATGACTTAATTTTGGTTTGCCCTTCTCTTAAGTCTCGATTTTCAAAACTTGTCTGGTCTTCAATGTTTCTGTCTTTAAGACAGAGTGTAACAGCACAAAAAATATCACGCAAGAGCTTATGATGAAATAAAAATAAATGAAGGGGCAAGTGCTATGGATTCAGACAATATTCACTAGCCCATGTGTTGGAGTGAAGAAGACAGATTTGCAGTAAGAGGGGAAGTTTGAGTTGGAAAACAGATCAAGACAAAAAGTACATTTATTGCTTGAAGCAGCATGAGTGAAAGTAGAACACATGGGCTGTGTTTGAGGAAGAGTGGGAAATAAGGTGGAAAAGGCTATAGCCATACTGTAATCAGACAATGCCAATAAACATTTAATCATGACACACATGGTCAGAGTTGGAGAACTGGGAGAACGATGGAGGTAGCAGAGATAATGAGGGTCTTAATTAGGATGATAATGGTAGCAAAAAGACAAGGAGCAATATAAGAAACATTCGTATGGTGTCATCCCTGACTCACTCCCTTAGCTCTACAGAGCATTCTTCCCAATGTCTGTCGCATTGACAATGATTTATTTAGTATATATATTTTCCTTGCGGAATATTCCAGGCAAGTAGGTATCATGCTTGTCTTTTCACCTTGTATTCCCATGTGCCTAACCAAGTGCCTGGTGCATAATAAGTGCTCTAAAACAATTTACTAAATGCATGAGTGAAAATAGAGTAACTGAAGAGAGAGAATCTGTAAAAATCTGACAGGTGCTTTATAGGCTGAAAACCTGAAGTCAAAAGCAGCCAGGAGCTCCCGTCGTGGCGCAGTGGTTCACGAATCCGACTAGGAACCATGAGGTTGCGGGTTTGGTCCCTGCCCTTGCTCAGTGGGTTAAGGATCTGGCGTTGCTGTGAGCTGTGGTGTAGGTTGCAGACGCGGCTCGGATCCCGCGTTGCTGTGGCTCTGGCGTAGGCCAGTGGCTACAGCTCCGATTCGACCCCTAGCCTGGGAACCTCCATATGCCACGGGAGCGGCCCAAAGAAATAGCAAAAAGCCAAAAAAAAAAAAAAAAAAAGCAGCCAAAGATTTGAGCCTGGGGAACTTGGAGATAATCTCTAAGACAACGAAATTCTGCTTTAGAGTGCCCCCTTCTCTCATTTTACTTTATTTTTCCCCTTGTCTCATTATAATTTTAATATTCTTATTTTATAGTCTCTATGTTCACTAATGGATTTCTTAGAGATTTAATTCTACAATTTGTTGATTATTTCTCATGGTCCATAGTGTCCATGTGAGGCTTCTAAATTTTCTTTGTAAGCTCCTCTAAAGCAAAGGATTTTTTTTAAGGAAGTATTATTGATATTTTCCACTTCAGTGTATTCTAGGAGGTTTAACCGGTGCCTTAGGAATTTCTACATCCATATAAAAAATGAAAGGGGCAATGGTGTGTTAACTTTTAGATATGTTCAAGTCATGGCCCTGGAAAGGACGGGAGTATATATGTTGAATAAGCAATGTGATGGGGAAAAAAAAAAAGACTCCATCGTCCATCATTCATTTATTCAACATTTACCTTTGTGTTGAACAGCAATGTTTCTAAGCAATGGGAATGTAATAATGAACTAAATAGACAAGAATCCCTACCTCTCGGAGCTGACCTTTTAGTGTAGGGGAGAAATAATAAGAAAGATAAGTAGCAACAGTTTCATCTATTAAATATCAATACACACTAAAGAGAAGTAAAACAGATAAATGAAATTAAAAAGTATTGGAGTGGTTAAATTTTTTGATAGGCTGATTGAGGTAAACATCACTGAAAAAGCAACTCGAGTAAAGATCTTAAGGAAATGAAAATAAGTCAGAAGGCTATATGGGGTATGAATATTCTATGTGAGGGAATACGGCTGGCTCATTTGATGATGGTAAAGAGCTCAGAGTGGCTGAAGGAGAGTGAAGATAGTATAAAATAAATCAGAAAGATAGAGAGAAAAGTGAATGGAGAGTGTGCAAAGTAGATCTTATAAGTCTCCTGAAGCTATTGCGGGCACACTGGCTTTTGCTGTGAATGAGATGGAAAGAAACTTCAGAGTAGTACCATGATATGACTCATATTTCAGCAAGATCATTCTTGCCGATGTTTTGAATAATTTGACTTTATGCATTTTGGGGTTTTTTTGGATGCAAACTGTTATATTTGAAGTGGATGGGCAATGGGACCTTACTGTACAGCATAGGGAAGTGTGTGTGACTGAGTCACTTTGTTGTACAGCAGAACTTGATAAAACTTTGTAGATCAACTATACTTTAATAATTAAAAAAAAAAAGCTGGAAGCAAAGATAACAGTTAAGAAGCAATTGTCATGGTCAAGGTTAAAGGTAATGGTAGCCTGGACAAAACTAAGGCACATGGAAATAAAAACCAAACCAAAACAAACAAAAAAATAGTGGTCAGGTTCTGAATATATTTTGAGGATAGTAAATGTAGGTGTGAGAGAAAGACAGGAGGCAAGGACGACTCCAGAACTGTTGGCATGTGCAACTTGAAGGCAAAATTTATCACTGGCTGATGTGAAGGTTGTGGATAGAGCAGGTTTCTTGGGAAAAATAAGAAGTTTGGTTCTGGACATGTTCATTTTGAGGTATCTTTTAGACATCTGAGTGGAGACATCAAGTGAGCTGCTGGATATACAAGTCTAGCATTTCAAAGAAGATATTAGCATATAACTGGTATTTAAAGCCATGATCCCTGGCTGAATTAGTCAAAAACTCAAAACCAAGTCCCTGAGCATTTTAACATCTACAGTTATCTCTTTAATATATAGTTTCCTTACTAAACTGTGAATTCTGTGAAAACAAGGAACAAAGTAAAAGAACTACAAGAAAGTTCAGAGCCTACGCAACAGAAGTGATTATAATGCATTCTCACCAGATTCTAACTCTGTAGTAAAAGTAGTAAGGCTAGGAGAGAGGGGAGAACATCCCCCCCCCACGCACACCCCATCAAAAATCAATACTACCAATGAATACAAGATAAGGCAAGGGTCAAAAGATGGTTTGAGTCAAGAAACATACAGATATCAGAAGGCTGATTTGGGTTTTATGTGGTTAAAATGCTTATCAAATCTAACATCAAGTATTTAACATGGGTCAAACATTTAACTACTTATTTAACCTTAAAAGAATTCTATGGGGTGGCTCCAACCTACCCATAGACCCAGAGAAGTTAAGTCATTTGCGGGAGGTCACTCAACTAACAGTGGTACTGCCAAGGTCTGACTCAGAACCCCATCTCCTCACAGCAGATGGGGGCAGGTTCCTACCATCTTACCAGTCCTTTTTTCCTCAAGCAGAGACTTTAGCCCCAGTGAGCATGCTGTGTTAGTGATCAGAAAACCCTCTTATTCTCTGTGTTCATAGCCCTTGATGTCTTTGGTGAAATATTTAGTGAAGTCTTTATGTGAAACTCACATTCTGTGTCAAAGGCGTTCAAGAGAATTAAAGAAAGGTTTTATTCATGATAGGGCTGGATCATGCCGGGAAGCAGTTTTACCCTGGGTTCTCCCAAAGGAAAGAGAATTGAGGGCGGCTGAGTTGGGGCATGGATCATGTGTCCCAGCTTCAAAATCTCATAAAAATTCTAGTAAAATAGATGACTAGCTAATTATCAGTCCTAATTGTGGAGCTGAAGATCCAGAGGAAGATGATAATAAGAGGTACAAATTTGGGAGTATACTCATTGTGAGGATAGCTGTCCATCTAGAGGAAACAGGTATGTTCTTACTAACACCTGAACTCGAAAATGTCCCACCAGTGAGAGAGAAGTCTGTAAATACAGAATGGAACAATCACTTTGGGGATGTAAAATAGTACAGCCACTTTAGAAAAGTTTGGAAGTTTCTAAAAAATTTAAACATCTATCTACAACATGACTCAGCAATTCCACTCCAAGGCATTAACCCAAGATAAATGAAAGCCTATGTTCACTTAAAGATAGTTGCAAAAATTTCATAAAAGTTTTATCTGTAATAGCTAAAAACTAGGGGGAAAAGTCCATCTGCAGATAGATAAAGAAATTGTGTTACATTCATAGCATGAAATACTACTCAACAATAAAAAGGAATGAACTATTGATCTGGGCAAAAACATGGACACATCCCAAAATAATCAGGCTGAGTGAAATAAGCCAGCCAGAAAGAGCACATACCATATGAATCCAATATGGTTCCATTTGTATAAAATTCTAGAAGAGGTAAACAAATTTGTAGTGACAGAAAGCATATCAGTTATTGAGTGATGATGGACAGGGTGAGAGGAGGGAAGGCTTACAAAAGAGCAGGAGGAAACTTTAGGGACTGATAGATAGATGTGTTCACCCTCTTGATTGTGATAAATCTACAGGTGGAGACGTATGTCAAACTCTAGCAAATTACACACTTCAAATACATGCAGTTTATCATATGTCATTACAGCTCAATAAAATGGTTAAAACAAGACAAAAGGTTGCTTATCATCTAAATCTTGAGTGTATTTGGTTTTCTTAAAGTGGGAAGGGTTTAAAAAAGATAAAATGACTTCATAAAAGAAGTACAAAGTAATGAATAAAAGAAACTAGGACAATTTAGCCAAAATTTCTGTTTCTTTTTTTTATTCTAGCTCTACCTAACCTCTGTTCTTCTCTTTCCTCTCACCTACAGTAATTTTCCTAATGAAATTTCACACCTGACACCATTGAACATTTTAGTAACAGTGAAAGTATTTGGGGTATATGTTTCTGTTTGGGCATATGTTTCAATACAAGTGGATCAATGAAGAATTTAAGAAAACACAATTAATTATATTTTTCTTCCCCATTTTATTTGGTTTGGTTTTTGGTATAGAAACAGACTTAACCATGGTACTTAATTTCATTTCAGAAATTGATTTTTACTCTATTTTTTGCTGTTGCTTAGGAAACAAAGTCTTCGACGTCTATACTCTGAAACTATAAGTCTCAGCGGTCTTTGGCAGACAAACTATTCTAAGAGATCCTGGTAATACTTTGTGCTCCCTTTATTTGTCCAAATGCAAGGAAATTAGAGGGGGGTGTGTATCTGTGTGTTTTCCTGATTTGGAAAGAAAAAAAAAAAAAGAAAATATTACTAAGGATCATGCCTGCAACTCTCATCCCACTTTCCATTGAGCATTTAAAAGTTCAGAGACACTATTCGAAAATACATTCAAGGGCTTAGCAGCAAATCTAAATTAGGACTTCACATCCAGGAACATTTGGGAATTTAACTGCATCATGTTGGAAAGGCTTCCCTGATGGAGAAGGGCTGCTTCAGATTCAGGTATGTGGGCCAAAATGATCAATTTGTTTCCTGTCGGCACAGCTCAAATTACATTCTTGACTCAGTAACACCAAGCTCTTTCCAGCACATCCATTAAGGGAACTTGGCTCACGCCGAGGATGTCTGTAGGACCTAATGTCTGTGAGAACGACCGTAACCCTCGCCAAGGGAGCCTGGAACACTGGGTTCTGAGCGGCGGGGCCTCCATTTCAGCACCTTAACTGCGTGAAAAGTCTGCTGACCAATCCAATGCCAGATATTTCTGGGCATTTGAATAGGACAAATTCAAACTCCCTCAGCTCCTTCACAGAAGCTCCATGGACCACATTTTGAATAACTTTGTTTAGAAATGTGAATAAGTAGTTATCCACCAGAAATAAAAAATACATGGCAAGTAGGCATGTATGGAAATAATGTATTAGAATCAAATAGGCTTGACCTGGACATGTTTTCACCCTAAAAAGACAGCAATATATGGTGCATTTTTTTTTTCTAGCAATGTTCTAAGAGGCTGTTTCATATAATTAACATAATGATGATAAATAACATTTAGCAGTTATTTAATGTGTACAAGGCATCATGCTAAGTGCTTTACATGCCTCATCATACATAACTTTGCAAAGTCAGGAACTAATTTTACGCTTTTGGTGTAGATCTCCTAAAGGGTCATTGCCTTTGGTCCTTGTTCTTTAAATACACCAAGAGCACACTCTCCGCAGGTCTCATACCTTGCTCTAGCTTCTGCCTGGAATTCTCATTCTGAGATATCCATAGGATCACTTCCTTACCTCCTTAAAGTCTTTACTACAATGAAACTTTTCAATCTAATTTTTTTGGTTGTTTTTCTCTTTTTATTTTTCAACACTGCGTTTATCAGCACCTAAGATCATTTTCACTTATTCATTTCTTCTCCCACCATCCTCATTAGAATGCAAGCTCTATGAAGGCAGGGATTTTTGTCTTTTTTAATTTGCTAGCTAGAACGATGCCCTGTCCATTACAGGTACTTATGAAACATTTGCAAGTGGTAAGTGGAAGAGTGATGTGGCGTTAAGTAACAACCCCTTGTCATCATACATTAGTTGGCTAAAAACAAAAGCAAAAATTTTTAAATAAATCCTGTTCATAGTTTAAGGTTACCCAATAGTTATGCTAATAAGCCATGTTCAGATCATTTCCTCCAAACTTAACTTTGTAAGATGAAAGTTCACACAGTTTAATTAAGTGGGCAATACTTCTGAGTTTATTAGTAGGTATTAGGTGCAAAAATAGTATGTGACACCACAGGTTTTGCTTTCCTGAAACTCCCAATCTTGTTGGGAGAGAGAAAATAGAAACTGAAATAATTAGAAGACAATATATCAAATAGTTATTTGTCATTTTTCATTCATTTAGGTAACAAAAGACTACCTTCCTGTGCAAGACATTCTAGGCAAAGTCCAGGAGATATAGAAATGAGTAAGATATAGGTGCTGACTACGAGGAGTTTATCGTCTGGTAGAACAAGCAGCATTTACTACAAGATAAAATTTGTTCAATGGATAAATCTTGATAAATGGAATAAAATGGGATAAAATTGAGTAAAAAGATAAAATGCTTTGAGAGTTCATAAGAGGGAGAAATTATAAAGACAGTATATTACGAAGTGCTAAACTGAATGTAATCAAATGCCAAACTGTATGGGTGAGATGGTAAAATGCTATTGCCTATCACTCCTGCAATTGAAATACACCAGGGGTTTGGGTAAGCTTTCATGCAGAAAATAACATATGCCAAGACTCATATTTCTCTTAGTTCCCTGTGAAAGGGTAGTGAACATTAAACAGAATACAGCCCTGAATGATGTTTCCAGCTCTTCCTGAGAAGAATTTCATAACCTCAGTTTTGTTCTTCACTTCCAGGTTTTACAAACAAACCAAAAAGAAAGTCGAATATTAATTTTCCAAAGGTTAAAGTTATAATTAAATGCATGCAAAATGGATGAAATACAACAAACCTCATAAATGAAAGTTGTCACATCACCTGTGAAGTATTTGCCTTCCTAAAAACAGAGACAAAGAGAATGCAATCTATATTTCAACTATTTGTCTTATTTTTTTCAGATGGTACAATTGCTGGTAATTATTGTAGAAAACCCTAAAAACAAACAACATAATAAAAGTAAAATTTACCTGTAATGCTGTTATCTACCTCAATACTAGAAAACTGGCATATTTCCTTCTGTATATAGGTGCACAGATAGATGCAGATACAGTGATAAATGTAGCTACTGGTATGGTTACTGATTATAACTTGCATAATGATTTAGCCATTATTGTGAGAAATTGGACCACTATTCAATATGCTTCAAAGATGTGATTTCCTTTGGCTGCATGCTATTCCATCACATGGATGTGCCCGCTATTATAAACAACATTATGATAAAATAAGTATACAAAATGTTTATTTGCTTTCCTGATTATTTTCCTAGGATGAATTCCTAGAATAAGACCAAAGTGGTGTAAGCGTTTATGAGCTTCTATAAAGTGTTGCCAAATTGCATTCCAAAATGTTACATGATATAAATCCTGTCCAGCAGCATCCTGGAGTGATCATCTTCTCACACTCTCATCAACTGGAGCGCTGCCATATTCCTTTTTCTAATTTGATGCCCATTCATATTTGTATTTACATTGTTTTAAATACTGATTTAGAATATTTAAAAAATTATTGGAATTCATCTTAATATTTGTTAACCATCTAGGATTTTGGTGATTTGATACTGATTCGTAAGAGCTCTTTATAGTTTACATATAACTGTCTTATTTGTGGCTTTTATATCATCAATGCAATATTTTAATGCAATATTTTAAAATTCTTATGTAGTCCAATATTTATTTTTTATTTGTAAATTCATCTATTGCATTTATGATTAGAAAGTCCTTCTCATACCTCAGAATAATTAAATATGGACTTTTCATGGTTTTATTTTTATATTAGCCTATCAATACATATGTCATCATCTTGGTGTTTGATGATAAAAATAACTGACCTTGTTTATTGAGTGAAGAATATTTGCTAAACAATATACTAAATGTTATAAATTATCTCCTATTTAATGCCCATAACCACCTTAAGACTACTACTTATATTACAGTCCCTGTTTTCTATGTGAGAAAACTGAAGTTCGGAGAGAAAGATTTGCTTAACCAAGGTTACACAGCTAGTAAGTGAAGTAGCTGGTGTCTGAACTCTGGCAGTCCATGGAGCCTGTTCTTTTAACTACTCTTTATTACGGAATGACTCTAACTTTAATTCTCAGCAAATTATCAATTTTCTGAATGCCAAGCTTTGAATAACCTGCCTATTCTTTCTTTGATTTGTATTCATTCCTTCACCATATATGATTTTACTGTTTATAGTAAGCTCTATTTAACAGTTAGCTATTCTAGGGAATTGGTCTACAGCTAGTTGCTATGTCAGCACTGCACCATTTTTAATTGTTGCAGCTTTGTAATGCTTATTAAGGTATTTATGCAGTAGGACAAACAGTCCATTCACTATTCTACCTTTTGACGAATAACACTACCATCCATTTGTTAGTTTAAGCAAATGTAGAATAATTCTTTTAGGTTTAAATACTCCATCATTTGGCCTATGATGAATTGTATTAAATACTGGAAATTCTTAATATTGTTTTCTTTTTTTTCTTTTTTTTTTTTTAGGGCCACACTTGTGGCATATGGAAGTTCCCAGGCTAGGGGTCGAATTGGAGACTACACCATAGCCACAGCAACACTGGATCCAAGCCACGTCTGTGACCTACACTGCAGCTCATGGCAATGCTGGATCATTAACCCACTGAACAAGGCCAGGGATGGAACCCGCAATCCAAGTCACATTCTCATTCTCCTGGATACTAGTTGGGTTCATAACCCACTGAGTCACAATGGTAACACCTTTTAATACTGTTTTCAATTTCACATTTCATATGCTGTAATATGGGTTAACTTATCATTTATTCAAATATCCTTTGGCATTATTCAGTAAAATGTTATGGTTTTCTTCATCTATATCCTGCATAGATAATACTAGAGTTATTCTTATGTATGTTATACTTTTTGCTGCTACTCTATATGGAATATTTATTAAAATGTATTTTCTCTTTATTGAAGTAATTAGGGAAGTGATCAATGTTTTAAAACTTGTCTTATTCCAGGCCTGTCTCAAGTTTTTGGTGCTCAGAAGTTTCAAATAATGTTAAAGCATAACAGTGATGACAATTTTCTTTCTTTTCCCCCAACTTTAATGGGAATTCTTTTAATCTCTCAACATTAAGTATGAGAGATAGTGCTAATCTGGGATAGTTATTATTTACTATGTTAAATATTATGGCTTTTATTTTTAGTTTTCTAAGGACTTTCATTAGAAATGAGTTCTGAATTTTATCAAATGCCTTTAACATATATTGGAATGATATTTTAATTTATTTGATCTTTAAATGTTATGATTTATGGTAATATAGTTTTTTTTTTTTTCTTTTTTGGCTGCCCTGTGGCATGTGGCGTTCCCAGGCCAGGGATCAGATCTGAGCTGCAGTCGCGACCGAAGCCACAGTTACAGCAATGCCAAATCCTTAACCTACTGTGCCAGGCTAGGGATAAAACCTGCATCCCAGCAGTCCCAAGACTCCATCAATCCTATTGCACCACAGCAGGAACACCTATATTTCTAGTTAAACCATCTTTGCCTTCCAGGGATTTAATCCTATTTATTCTTCATAGATGATTCTTCAACTGATATTAAGTTTCGCTGGACACATTTTATTTAGGATATGTTCATTCTTAATTAATGAGAATAGGTTATGGTATTGCTTTTATGCTTGTCTGTTTTGATATCCAGATAATATTTAATTCATAAAGTGAACAATAAATGAACAAATGACCAATCACCCTTGGGGGATGTGCCAAGGAAATCTTTCCAAGAATGAAGACTTAATATTTATACTAAACACAGAATTAGTTCATGTATTATATAGCTCTTATATTGGGTCCCTTGGAGATGCCTTACACTTTAGTTTATTCCATTAGGAAAAAAATGTCATTATATTCACTTGAAAATACATCCATGAATTATGCCTTCTAAATGTCATTTACAATGAACATTAACAAATGAGTTTGGACCAGTTATTTATCAAACATGCATAAAATATGTTTCACAATAGCATAATTAATTTACTCATTTATTCAAGAAGTTTTATAGTGTATGCATTATATGTCAGCCACTTCTCTAGTGTTGATGGTACTGTGAGGAATAAGATAGGGAGGTTCTTGCCTTTGTAAAGCTATTCTTCAATTTGTCCAAATGCACATATTGTTTTTAAAGGAAGAAATTATTTTATTCTACTCCCCTATAAGATACTCAATGGAAAATTTTTCAGGAAGTAGCTTCCACACATGTGTAGTATTTTGTTATCAGTCTGACCTAAAGGCAGAGACGTAGATAGGATAACACCCGGAAATTTCTTCAGCTCTAAATCTGCAAGCGTGCAAACTCTCTCAAGTCACTAAAACTGCATTGTCAGGGAATACGAAAAATAGCAAAATTATAACAATATTGACCTTTATTCCTTAAAGGGTGGGAGTTATAACTATTACATGTTAAGCATATTCTCTTCCAGGTCCTACACCGTGGATTATACACACACTCATTTTAGCATCCTGAAAGCATTGCAAGGGAAGTATTATTATTGATGCTTTAGGTCTGAGAAAATGGAGATTCAAAATTTAAAACAAACTGGCCAATGTCACACATGTAGCAAGTAAAGGATCTAGAACTCAGATCCAGGGCAGTCTGTCTTCATGACTCTTTTCTCTGCGTTTCCCACATGTATGTCTCATAACTATATTAACTGCAAGAGTATTACATCAAGAATAAGTGCTTCTAAAATTTTTAATTTAAGTTGTGCTTTCAGATAATTTTAAATAAATGACTAAAATGGGAAAAAGTTAATTGGCCTGTCAATCAATCATAAAGAGGTAACAGTCCAAAAATGATAAATTGATCCAGTATAATAGGCTCAATATTGTCATGATTTCATTGAAGCCTTGATAAAAGAATAAGCCTTGAATAAGAATTCAGAAGTCATTTAAAGAATAAAGAGGTTAAGGTTAAAAGTTAACTGACAGGACTTTACCACAACTCTATTAAATCAATCCATCCTTTTTTCTTTTTGGAATAGAGAAGCATACTGGTTTATAACTTTTCTCTGATTCATGAAGCAGTGAGTTCTGGGAGAGAAGCAATCACATGTTATTTATTGTTGGGTTTCTAGCATCTGGCACATAATAGCCATTCAGTAAGTGCTTGGGTAAATGAAAGAATGAGCAAGTCTCTGTAGCCATAGAGAAATCAGTGTAAATGCTAGAAAGATACCATAAAGACAGTCAGCAGATCCAGTTCCTTGGCCTGATTCTACTACTAATTGTCACCAATGTTGAATGAAGTTTTAACTTCTTTTTTTTTTTTTGCCTTTTTCTAGGGCCGCTCCTGTGGCATATGGAGGTTCCCAGGCTAGGGGCTGAATCAGAGCTGTAGCCGCTGGCCTACACCACAGCCACAGCAACGAGGGATCTGAGCCGCTTCTGCAACCTACACCACAGATCAGGGCAACGTTGAGCAAGGCCAGGGATCGAACCTGCAATCTCATGGTTCCTAGTCAGATTCATTAACCACTGCGCCACGACGGGAACTCCTGAAGTTTTAACTTCTTTTGACCTCAGCTTCTTCATCAATAAAATGAAAAGGCAGCATTAAATGATTCCACAGGTCTTTATTAATTCTAAAATTCTATGATCTCCAATTAATAATATCAACATATTACTACAAAGACTTCTTACCTATCAAAGAGGAGAAACCCCCACTTATCAAAATAACTCTCAGACAATCAGGTACTTACAGCACAAATTAAACCACTTACAGGCTTCCTAGCGGTGATTGCAAGAGGACCTATATCACTTTTTTTCCTTAGATATTCTCTTTAATAACTATAAAATAATATCTTTAAAACTTTTTTCATGATTATTTAATAATGAAAATATAAAATATAAGAGCCAAAATAATTGATAGATGCAGTGACAACAGTGCTTTTAAACATGCATATAAATCTAATTTTCTAGAAAGCGGAAACAGTATCCAGCCTTTCTAATGTACCACTTGTCCAACCACTGAGAAATGACCCATTATTAACAAGCTAATATAGTCATCTTTCTTGCATAAGGCTATAAAGTCATGATTAATCACTTTTCCACACTTAGGGCAACATATTTATTCATGTTTAGAGGGATGTCACTTTGGTTCCACAGAAATAAGAAAATAATTATGAATGGCTTAACTATGTAATATTTTTTACTTTTTCTTTTCTTTAATGGCAAACTGGAAATGACTATATCATCATCCACTAGGGATTAGAAAAGCAAAAATTCAATGAAGTGTCTTTACTTTGACTTCAGTTGAGCAGAATTGTTAGTGGCCTGCTTAAAAATTGGCCCTTATATTTTTAGGAACAGTCACAGAATCTTAAAAGAGTTCAGCAGACCCACCAGGAAAAAAAAAAAAAAATCACACACCTGATCTTCTTGGTCCAAGGAAAGAATATCGTACCAAATCCCAGCAATATAAGGACTAACTGTGGGAACTGTCAGGTGCATAAATAAGCCTAGGTATTTATTACATAATGGCCCAGTTTACTTCCATTGGTTACAAATCAAACTTCAAAGAAGTAGAATGTCAGAAGCAGAAGAGACCAGAGATCTATGAGCCCACCCACTTGCCTTAGAGATGAAAAATCTAGGTCTCTGAAAGGTTCAGATCTTGTCCAAGGTCACACACAGAAGCCAAGTCAGATCCCCAGCTTTGCTCTCTACTTTCTAGTGCAACTTTCTTTTCTCTATTACCCCTCAGTTTCTGTCCTTGGACAGAATCATATTTACTACACTATTCCTCACTGGAGGCATCCTCTTAGAACATGACTGCTCTGAATAAGGATCACTCAGAAATAAGGGGTCAGGGTATGGTCCATTCTCCTCAGAATTTCAGAGAAGTTTGTAGAGAAGGAGGATGGAAAAAAGAGAAAGAGGTGATAACCAAGAGTTTGGGCTAAACTTACTCTAAATGAAATTAAAAATAAAAAAGTATGGATTACAGGGGAAAATAACTACCAATCAGTGCTATATCAAGAAATGTCTTATTCCAAAATAGATGAATGGATAAAGAAGTTATACATACACAGTGGAATATTATTCAGCCATTAAAAATGAAATTTTGCCATTTGCAACAAAAGGGATGAATCTTAATCTAGAGGATATTATTCTAAGTGAAATAAGTTCAGACTGAAAAAGACAAATGCTGTATTATCTCACTTATCTGTGGAATGTAAAAAAACAGAACACACAAACAAAATAAAATGAAAAAAGGAAAGCAGACTCATAGATAGATACAGAGTACAAATGGGTGGTTGCCAAGGGGAAGGGGTAGAGGGATGGGAAAATACGAGAAGGGGATTACAAATGTCAAATCACTATGCAGTACACCTGACACTAACATAATATTGTACATGAACTATGTTTCAATTAAAAAATCAGGATGATTATAGAAAAGGTATTCAGTGTCACAAGAGTGACTAACAATAAACAGATCTCACTTGTAGGCCCTCATAGACTTACGATCACTGCCCAAATTCACAGAACATTCCAGGTGAAATTTTGTTGGCTGTTGGAATGCCCCATATGTAAAATACTACAGTCAAGTTAATCCAAAGAGGACACCACCACACATTTGATCCATTCTCATTACCATGGCCCCACAGCAGGCTATGCTGCCTGCTTTGGTAACTCAGAGTTCTTTTGTACAACGGACTGTGATTACTTCATAAAGGTCAATTCTCCCAAATCCCTGGAAACCGTGGCACGCCAACCCACCAAGATCACAGAAGCAATTAAAAGTGCTTAACTGGGAAAGTTGCCAGGACCAGATGGCTCCTGCCAGTGGGTTTTTGTTTTTGTTTTAAACTGCTCAACACTAGGGAAACAGCATTTATTTGCTTCATATCTATTTTCCAGCCTTCTTTTTTTTCCCCATATTTGTAAAATAATGCACTCATCATAGGGATTCTCATTACATGGATATTAGCATTTGGGTCATAACAGATAATACAGAGACTCTCACCCCTTCCCCCCCCCCATGACCATTATGGCTCAAATCAGCTCAAAGTTTGCCTTATATACTTTAACAGTAGATATATATGTGAAATCCTCCTTCTTCTGTAAAGTAAAGGGTTCTTCAAGAGATTTTAGAATCAGACTAGAATAATCCACATATTAGGAAAGGGGTCAGAAGACTTAAACAAAATAATCATTCTGTGCTACAGAATTACTCTGTACCCTTAATTTTTGTAGCTTACGACTACCAAACACCGCCATTTATTTACACTGTCCCTGACATGAATATCTATATCAAATAGACTTATTACACTGAGACAAGAATTCTGTTTAGTAACTTGTATAAATTGTACCAACATAAGATGGCCATGGATCAAATCCTGGCTCTAATATTTTTTTCTCAATAAATTGACCTTGGGAAAACCGTGATCTCATCGGATCTTTAGAGACTATTATGATCTACAATTAAAACAGATGAGAGTTCCCACTGTGGCTCAGCAGTAACTAACCCAGCTAGTATCCGTGAGGACATGGGTTTGACCCCTGGCCTCACTCAGTGGCTTAAGGATCTGGCATTGCCGTGGGTTATGGTGTAGGTAACAGATGTGGCTCAGATCCTGTGTTGCTATGGCTGTGGTGTAGGCTGGCAGCTACAGCTTTGATTCAACCCCTAGTTTGGGAACTTCCATATGCTGTGGGTGCTGCCCTAAAAAGACAAAAAAAAAAAAAAAGTATGATATTTGCACATTGACTTAAAGTACAAAAAAAAAAAGGTTGAGAAAAAGACCCAAATATACCTATTGAATTTAGTGTATGATAAGGTGACATCTAAAATCAGTGCCAAAAACAATGACTTTTAAAATAAATGATATTGAAACAACTGGATAGTCACTCGGAAAAAGATAAATTAGATCTGTACCTCACACCGTATATTAGAATAAACTCCAAAGGGATCAGAGAGCTGGATGTAAAAAATAAAAAAAAGAAAAAGAAGAAGAAAACATGATTAATTCATTAAAACATAAGAGAGGAGAAAGCTTTTGTAACTATGACTTAAAATCCATGAGCAATATTATATATACATTACATATTATTACAGTCATACATATAAATTTTTCAAAATATCATTAACAAACTGTAAAAATGTACTTGCAACTTAGATCACAGGCATAAAGATCTCTTTAACATAGAAAGAGACTAGAAATCTGGAAGAAAAATAGCAAAGGCCCAAGGGAACAATGGGTGAAAGACATGAACAGACCTCACTGAAAAAGAAAGACAAAAGCTCTCAAACATATGAAAAGATCCTTACTATCACTTAAAAGAGAAATATAATTCCTTTAAGATACTCTTTGATACCATTTGATTGGCAAAAATCCCAAAGTTTGATAACAACTTAGTTGACCAGAAGCAGCAAGTATTCTCCTATCTTATAGTTAGCGGAAGAAAGTATTACAACCTCTATGACAGTGCATTTGACAACACCTGACAAAATTACATATGATTTCCTTCCAACCCAGAAACCTCATTTCTATGAATCTAATCTGCAATTATCCCTCTATAAATACCAAAGAGCATATTCACAAGGTTATATTGTAACAACACTGTACATAACAGAAAAGGACTGGAGAATTTCAAATATCCAATCAATAGGGAATTTGTTGAATAAGTCATGGTTATCCACCCAAAGGGTGCTATGTAGTTATAAAAAGAAATGAAGATCTCTACAGATTATTATGGAACAATTTTAAATATATTTAATAAGTGAAATAGCAAGCAAGATGTGTGTTTTTCTCATTAGAAAGGAAGAAATACACACTTACACATACATACTTCATTACTTTTGTGGTAAGAAATACCACATGGTAAACAAAAAAATAATAATAATTGGTAACAATGTAAGCTCACCAGTGAAAATCATTTTGCCCAGGATAGACTCTTTTATTTTTCAACTTACTTTATTATATATGTTATTTTAATATATAGAGGCTTTTATATATTCATAAAAGTTTCCAAAGAATTGCTTTAGTGTATAAATATTTTACTTGTCCTCATATGACAAAATTAGGTTTCAGTCAATAACTAATCATTTCAAAAATTAAGAATTTTAATTATTTTAAGTAATTCATTTCCTTCTCAAAAGTATCCTGCTTGGACAGTAAATTATATATGACTACACCTACAGGGGGTTGGGAGAAATGGAAAAAAAATGGAAGCAATATCTCTCTGCTATATCTTTTAACACAGTTTTTACTTTTTTTTATCTTTTTTTTGTCTTTACTTTTTTTTAGGGCTGCACTCATGGCATATGGAAATTCCCAGGCTAGTGGCTGAATCGGAGCTATAGCTGCCTGCCTGTGCCACAGTCACAGCAGCATAGGATGCAAGCTATGTCTGTGACCCCCACCACAGCTCATGGCGATGCTGGATCCTTAACCCACTGAGCGGGGCCAGGGATCAAACTCACATCCTCATGGATACTAATCAGGTTCATAACCCACTGAGCTACAACAGGAACTCCCAGGTTTTACTTTTGAATCATACAAATATACACAATAAATAAAATTTAAAAGAAACAAAACAATAAACTCTTAACACTGCAAACAAATTGAAACAACCTAGCCTGTGTTTCAGATTACTAAATTAATCCCAAGAGAAAATAATAATTTCAAGTGACTCTTGAATACAGCTCATCTTATTCTGAGTGCATTCCAAGGAAAAAATTAAACCACAAAGACCTACATTTTATTCAATAATTTTATTGTTTATTTGTATTATTAGTGTTGTAACTTTGAAACTTTTTGGTGTGAAATGTAGAATAAAGCAAATAAGTAAAAATATTATTAAGAAAACATTCAGTGCAAGAGAAATTTTACAAATGTAAAGTCAAGGAATTTTAAGGAAACACTAGGCGATGTAAAATTTGAATTGGAACTATCATTATCTACTCATTACATTAAAATATATATATATATATATATATATTCCCTATCTGTTCACTAAAAGAGCCTAAGAAAAAACACCTCAGTAATTAGGAACATAACTAGCACCAAGACCTTCATTTCTAGTTATCATTTTCTACTAAAAGGTGCCAGAGTTCTTTGGAGAGATGATTTTATTTTATTGGGAACAGGAAAATTCCCAGAACATGACAGATAACTTGAAGGAGTTCTTCTTGACCGAATTTGGTAAAATTTTGGACAGCAAAAAGAATGTTGGTATTTTTTTAAAAAAATTGAAAGAAAACATTTTCCGTCCCTACAATTGATCTTTATAACTCCTTATTCTAAAAGAAATGTATTAAGGTATCCTGGATTCACCCAAGTAACATCTTAAGACAATGAAGGAAACATCTGTACAGAAAAATGTCGTGTGACAGAAATAAAAGAATCAGAATTAGAGCAAGTGAGACACAGAGAGCAAATGTGGCAAAATGCCAACAATTGATAAATAAAGTGAAGTCATATAATGGTGTTTGTTTACTGTTCTTTCAACTTTTCTCTGGGTTTTTAATTATTCAAAATTAAAGTTGGGGGGAAAGCTCAGCATTATGGAAAAAAAATGAGATGTTTAGATTAAAACATACAAAAGATGGGAGATCCAAATGTAATTCATGAACCATGACTGGATCCAAGTTTGGGAAGAAAATTACTATAAGCAACTGAAGAGGACAGTTGGAGAATTTGAATATGAGCTGGATATTAAATACCATTAGGACATAATTGTTAATTGTCTTTCATGTGGTAACGCTATTATGGTTATGCAGGAGATGAATGTTGAAGTTATTATGTCTGCAAGTTATTTTCAAATGATTCTGTGAAAAATAAATTTAGCTATTGGCATAGAATAGGGAAGATAAATTAATAGATTGATAACTTCATAAATAGAAAGATAGATAACACATGTGGCCTATTGCTAGCAATCGTTGAATCCACAAATTATGGGTGTTCATTATATTATTCTTTCAACATAGCACTTTTTAAATTTGTCTGATAAAATGCCAACAAAATAAATATTAAAGACAATATTTATTTGGGGGTTGTAACAGCCTTACATATAAATAAAATAAAGGGTACAATTCATAGTGTTGCCATCTTAACATGCAGCTTCTGAATAAATGGTTATTACTCTCTTGCTCTACTATTCTACATTTTAAAACACAGAATGCAATTAACATATGGAGGAAATCAGGGATGCCTTACTGGGTTGAGTGGACAACTTTGGGCTTAGTGAACATGTGAGTAAGAAGGTTGAATTACTATAAAATGGTCCCTTGACTTCCATGTATGTTAATTGGATCTTGTTGGCTAGTTCTGTATTTCCCAAAAGAAGAGAGGAATGTTGATTTTCCAACTCTCTGTTCTTGCCCTTCCATTTAAACTCAGCCAAGTAAAGAATAACAATAATCCTCCCTGTGCCTGTCCCCTCCACACACCAAACTTCCCATGCACATACCTATAATCCACTAATTTAATGAACCGATTGAAGACTCCAATTATCATATTCTTATAACTTTGCCTTCAGCTCCCTTACTTCCACTGGAGCCAGAAGTGCTGTTAGTGTTTAAAATGAGTACCTTTTTAACACTTTCGATTTTGCCCATCACTGAGTTCTTGTCCTGGAATTAGATCAAGACATGTTTTAGCAATTTAGCTCTTTTTTAAAAAGTACTATGTTTCCCAAACTTATGTATAAAAATTGTTACCAACAGGTGCAAAAATATTTAGAATAACTCAAAGTTTTGTATATTAGATCAAGTTCTGGGTTATCCTTTGTTATTTCATTTTACTTTAAAATTTTAATCCCTTCCATTGCACCTTCCAGAACTATTCTATTTTGCTCTAGAGAGAAAGAGAAACACTAATTCATAGACTAATTCAAAGATGTAAGGAACTATTAAGACATTTGAATCAAGGAGTAAATTCCTAATTCACCTTCAAGTGCCAGCTGATATGACATTTTCCTTGTGAGTCTTCCCAAACACATAGGTGGGGACCAAACCAATCTATACTATAGTAATTAGCACATCACAAGGACAGGCAAGGAGTCATTAAATATTTCTTGAATAAATAATGTTTCCATCCCTATAATATTTATCATACTGAGTATAACTATTTCGACATATCGGTCTCCCTTCAATGGATCTAACACTGAATGTTTTTGTTTTGGTAGAGTGAAATGATGAAAAATAGTCTTGGGAAATTAATCTGGCACGAGTTTCCATGGGGAGGGGTAAATTTGAGGACGAACACTTTGAAGGAATAAAGAAGACTGGCTGTAAATCATTTGTATGTAAAGTCGTAGAAATTCCTTTAGACCTAGGATTGAATTTAAGATCAGGGACAATCCATTCCTATCCTTAAAACATTAGGCTAATGGCACAGCAAAACTCAGTGACTTACTTGTATGGCCTTGGGATTAAAGTTAAAATTTAGGAACTCATTTAAACCTTTAAAGCCTTAGCAAAAAAGTAAGATATTTCATGAGCACTATTTCAGTGGCAACAAATCTTTGTAGCAGAGATTTGCATTGCCTGATTGTGGCAATTGCTTTATTTTCATTCTGTATATCGTAGTGAATCAACATTACCATCATTAAATATTTATCCAGCACTTCTGCTAAGTTGCTATGGCAAAATGATTTTTTAACATCTCTTCCTACCTAATTATAGACAAAATAGAGAATATGAATATAAAAAGGCATAAGCACACAACAAATACCATTCATATTGAAATATTTACAGCTTTATTGAAACAGTCACATGGGCAGAGCTGTATGAAAAGACATGAAGTATATAGAAAATATGGTCTAGTGAAAAAAATGAAATGAAATATAAAAAAGCACATGTTTTGGCAAACATAGTTGAACCCAAATACATAAAGATAAGAGTGAAATGGAAATACTGGAAAGTGAGGTGCCTGGGGATTAGTGAGGGCAAATCAAGGAGGATTTCAAAGAAGTGAATATTCATTTAAATAGACTTCATTTGCTCTTTTAGTCACCAAAGTGTTCACAAGACTCTGTGTCAACCACGTTAGGTACAAAAGATCAGAACTAAATAAGCCATTGTTCCTGTGGTCTAGGAGTTCACAGTCTAATAGGGAAGAAAGACATATAAAAAATGATTGCCATTCAGTGAAGTAAATTCTCGAGGAGGAATTTGGAGTTAGGAAAGACTCAAGAAACTGAGATTTGAGGCTAAGTAAAAGTTTGCCAGGCACAAAAGCAAAGAATAGCATTCTAGCCAGGGGAGTGGTTTGTGCAAATGGGAAGGACTGTAGTCCTGTGCAGAGGCAAAGACATGCACAAGTCAATCCCTGCAGACGAAATAGTAAAAGAACTTCAGGATAGATTACATGTGTGCAGAGGAATGATGGAAAAGTCATATGAGCAACTTGGCAGAGGTCATATTGGAAAGGACATTTTATGGAACACTGATGATTCTGGACTTTATTCTGTAGGTAATGGTTAAGTAACTGAAGATTCTAAGAAGGGACAATCAGAAAAACAATTCAGAATCCATTAACATATGCAGTGTTAGGACAAGGATGCAACATTCTTAGCACCTTCCATTTTTGTGCTTCTGGCTAGGTTTAAGTGTCAGATACTCAGCTCAGCGGCACTCAGAAAAATAGGTGTTGACAAGATATTTGGGGGAGAGTCAATCAAGGTCAGGCTGTGGGAATATGACTGGACCAGCAACTGAAAAAAAAAGAATATATTTTCTGGATACATTCCCATTAATATTTATCCTCAAATTCCTACTAACTTCAGAAATCATGCTTGGATTTTATCCCAAATTAAAATATTTGTCATTAGAAATGTTCAATCAAGTATCACAAATCCTCATTCCTCACTCAAAGTTAGAACATGTGAAGTAGCTCAAGCAAACCAGATGTACTAGACCTAGGGGGACCATACTGGCAAGGCTGGGAGGACCTAAGCATTTATGTAGTCTAATCTCTTTACTTCACATATAGGGAGACAGATATCCAAGTCTGTCATACGGTTTTTCTAAAGTTCCTACAGCTAGTTTCTGACAGAGCTAGAGCTTTAAGTTTTATCATAGAACTCCCAGTCCAGTGCTTGTTCTGCAACACTGGACCACCTCTCTTCAATGAAGGGGATTGCTCTTTAAGGTCATGGCTCTGGTGAGTTTTCGTCCATCATGATAGCATTACAGTGCCCTCATTTTGAGACTACTAAAGTCTGACTCACTTGCAAATAGTATAAGTAAGTCTAACAGCATTTCTACATTTTGATATAGAAAAGATGGTTCCATGAAAGGCAGCTTCCTGAAGGAAAGTGTACAGTTGTCCCTTTCAAAAAATGTCAGTCCTAGGGAAGGCAGATCACCCTAAAGGAGACCGAATATAAGCTCTGAACAGCCTACCTGATAGTCATTCACAGAAACTGCACAATAAATAGGCAAGATATAGAGAAATGATATATTATTCTCACCAGATAAATGTCAAATGAGCAGAGAAAAGTAAAGATTAGCTCTATTAGAAGTAGTCTAAAGTCATTTTCTCCAGGGCTAATTGGAAAAAACAAACAAACAAAAAACTAGCATATCCAGTGAGGCATGCTGTTGATGATACTTTGCAAAACACACTCTGAAAAGTAAGATCTTGCCTTGTCTCCTTTACCTTCTGCATAAATGGCACTAAATTCTTTAAATCAGAGTGAAAGAAGGAATCTGTTGATACCTAGAAACATAGATTTACATAGTTTTCTAACTTGGTTGCTCTTCCAAACATTCCCAATTTTTATACATTAGGAGCAATTATTTTTTCAAAGTTTGATTAAATTGTTGATCTTTACATCTAGGTATAGCTCATTCAGCTGATCCACTATGTATTAGCTAGAGACGTTCAGCTGTATCTTTGAGAGAAGTTGTAAAAGCTTCCTCATATTACTGACATCCTACGGCAACAGGCAATGCACATACTTCTGTGCCATAGATAACTTCCAATTGGATTAAGATTCTCAACAACTCCCCTTCCATTCTTTAGTATTCATCTTAATATCACCTTTCTTAAAACCCTATTTCTGATCTTCTACCTCAAGCAGGATCCTTCTTGCTCTGACTCCCCATAGACTCTGTCACAGTTGTCTTAAAGCACTGAAAGGAGTACCAGCATGCAGTAGAAAGGGATCAATGTATGTGAATTCCTACATTGTTGCAGTCAACATGCAGCCCAGCTTAAAGATGCACCCAACACACAGAAGGTGTTCATTAAAAATGCTTGCATGCTATTAAAGATATGCTTAATCCTTACAACAATGCATTGATGATGGTATTAATATTATTTATTTTACTCCCTCTCTGTGTCCCATAGTGTACTGGGACACTACACTCCTTTTACCCTGGGAGTTAGAACTTTCATCCTATAGACGAGGTAACAGGCTCAGAGGAATCAAGTAACTTGTTTGAGTTCAGATATCCAATAGGCAGCAGATTTTAAGTACAAACCTGGGTCTTCCACTAACTGCTGCTGTTGCTGCCACTAGTACCAGGAGCAGCATAACTTTCCTTTGTTAAATCATCTAAGTCCAACTTCTAAATCATAATCTTCTTGGGGGGGTGGTGGGATCATGACATTTATATCTGTTGAATTCAAGTGAATATACTGGAATCGAAAGGGGGTCACACTAGCCTTTCCCCTATTGAAAAATGCATTTGCCTAAATCTTTCTACCACCTTTGTGCTAGGTTACAAAACCCAAATAAGTTAAAAGCAATTTAACAGAAATAAAGTTAAAAATAATCCAGCAGCCAAGTCTTTGATTACAGTTTAACCTTCATTTCTGATGACAAATGAAAAAAAAATGACATTTGCTTTAACCATGAAATGTGTTAGATCTGACCAAAAAATAGAAGTATGAGCCCATAGGGCATAATGAACTATAACAAGTTGTAACCAATAGGTTATTTTTTCCTTGGATGGCATGCCTGGCTTCTCTCCAGTACAAGACATGTTGACATCATCTCCTGTCTCCTCTCCCTCCCAAACCATCTTGTGAAAGCATATCTCATTTAAAAAAATGATTTGTAGCACAAGTTTTTTTTTTTTCACATTACATCAAAATCTAATGTGCTA
This sequence comes from Phacochoerus africanus, assembly GCF_016906955.1. Taxonomy (NCBI): domain Eukaryota; kingdom Metazoa; phylum Chordata; class Mammalia; order Artiodactyla; family Suidae; genus Phacochoerus; species Phacochoerus africanus. The sequence goes on from NC_062554.1 coordinate 18,221,551, forward strand.
AAATGTTTCCACTTGTCTTCCATAAGATATCAAGAAGAGGTTGTGAAGAAATATTAATATTTTTTTCTCAGTCAAATGGAGACAGTTTGGCAGGGGCAGGGAATTTCTTTTAGCCCTGGAAGCCCTCTTCTCCATGGGAACTGCTCATAAGATGCTTTGTATTTAAGGGAAGTTATGAGGTCTCAGGGCTATTTTCTGGCCCTTGCTTGAATCTCACTTTTTGCCAATGGGTGGGCAGGAGTCAGGTCCTAAAGGCTCATGAAAGACAACTGTTTTGAGTGAACTAGTTATCAAAATGTTGGTAGCTTGAAATCAGCCATGGGAGTATTTACACCTTGGACATCAGCAAATGCTACAAATCAGAGCCTTTTATAAAGAGCATGTTTATAACCAATTATTGCAATTAATGCTGGTTATAAGGATTTCTACTACAAACAACCAGCATGAAATTATCGTGGAACAGAAAGTCGCGGGGGCCCTGTAATAGGGCCTTGCAAGCTATCCTGTGCCTAAAGGGCAAGGACTGAAACCCAGCTCACGCTCAGGGGCCCAAGCCATGTGCTTTGGTGTGGTACAGTGATCTCAGAGGAGGACATGTTTTCTAGCAAAAAAGCTTCATAACGAGCTAGCAGTGTCTGTTTCAATCAGATTACACATGTTCCTTACCGATATTCCACAAGTCATTTCCAGTGTTACCACTGCAGACTCCATCAGTCACGGCCTTCTTTTTGTGCCCTTTACTTCAAATTACAAGGGCAAAAATTATCAACTGGTTAATACTACCTAAACTCTGAGAACAGCTCTTTCTTATTTTATAGATGAGTACCCTCCTATAGAGCTGTTCTGAGAGGTCCAAAAACTTGTCCAAAATTGCATGACTAGAAAAGAGCGGGAGTTCAAACCCCCATATATCTGACTCTAAGAGCTCCCCAAATGAACTATGCTAGCCAAAATATAGCATAGTCGGAAATTATTTTTCTAGAAGACAGGATCCTGGGAAAGTTTTAAAACTGACAATATAAGTACTCAAAATTCATTTCCTTTTTAAAAAAAAATCATATTTTTTCTCTTTTAATCTTCATCATAATATAGTTAGTATCTGTGTTGAAATTCTTATCATCACCCCCATTTTATGGACAAGAAAACCCCAAATCAGAGAAATTAAAGAGTTGAGAATTGTCCATAAACACGGAAAAGTCTTAGATTTGATCATACTGAACACCAGTAACAGGTAACATGTGAAAAGAGTTTTAGGTTACACCCATTACCATACTAAAGAAAAACAAAGTAAAAGTGTGCTATGTGATTTCTGATGTGAGGCCATGAAAAGGCTACCTCTTCTTCCCAATTCTCTCCCTCAGGGTGCTGGCCTTTGTAACTACTCCTTTAGGTTGTGAGTCCAGGCCACATGGACAGGCCACATAGAGATGTCCCAGACTACTGTCATAGTTCTGAAGTCACAGCCAGCCAGCATTTACTCCCAAACATTTGAGTGAATGGTTCCAGTCACCTGCAGTCTCCATGCTGAGGCTCCAGACATCTGGACCACAGACATGTCATCCTTGCTGTGTCCTAGCTGAATTCCTGGCCACAGAAATCATGACATAAAAACCATGAGTAGCACTGTTTCAAGTCACTAAGATTTCAGGAAATTTCTTGGGCAGGGTAGACCATGAATGCAGTCATTGCTGGGTGGAGAACAGGAAATACTAGCAGACAGACCCTAGAACAATGCCTGGAACACAGTAGGTATTCACATTTTCCAACTGAAAAAAAAAAAAGAAGCTCAACATAAAATTAATGTAGGCTAGAAGCCTTCCTGAGTGTCAGGAAGATCATAACTTATCGTGACCAATATATTTTTTCTGTTCTTTTCTTGTAAATGATGAAAACTCCCCCACAAAACCATTGAGAATAATCCTCCTCAGACGATAAATCTCTGCAAATAACTCAAAGTAAAGTACCGTAAAATCTCTGAGGATTAGAGTGCAAACACATAAGGCTGTTTTGTTTTGTTTGTTTTATTTCACATGAAAGCCTATTCAAACAATATTCTCTAGCCCTTTAGGGTAGAGAACTTAAAGGTGAATTAACTCATTTGTAATCTTGGGAGAATATGAGTATTGCCGTACTAGAGAGGGATACTGGTCTAGAAGAATCAGAATAGAGATGAAAGAGTATGTATTGGAGTTAAACTAAGTTTTGAATTCTGATTCTACATCTTCTTGGCCCCATGGCAGATTTAGTAGCAGTTAACATTTAAAAAATATTTTTCAATTCAATCCCTAGCCTGGGAATGTCCATATGCCACAGGTATGGCCCTAAAAAGCAAAAAATTAAAAAACATAATAATTAAATATTGTTCATGTTCCAGGCACCATTTGAAGCAATATATATATATATAAAACCTTGTTTAGTACACATAGAAACTATGAATCATTATTAACCCTGTTTTAATCCTGAGGATTCTGGGGCCCAGAAAGGCTGAGGGACTTCAGGTCACACAGCTACTAAGTGACAGAAACAAGATTCAGGCTCATGCCTTTGAGTGATGTGCCATCTCTAAGCCTCCATGTACTCAATTAAAGAGGCTAATAAATGGCCTTTGTTAATACTATATCATTTTTAGGAGAGAGTGGTAAGAATGCCACAGTGGTAAAGAATACGGACTCAGGTTTAAGTATAGAACCATGGACCCTGTATCTCTGCACAAGGTGTTTAAGATCCCCGGTGCTCTGGGTTTTTTTAAACATAAAAACAGTATTACTCAGCAATGCCTGTTAGAGTTATTAGTAATACAATGTTAACAATAAAAAAGAAAACCACTGGTCATTAAATGACCAATTCAAAATCTAATTAGAGCCCTAATTAGAAATCTAATTAGGGCCCTAATTAGAAAGAATAGCCTCCAAAACCACAATTGCAAATAATTACAGTCTTCTTCTCAAAGCAAAAGTTAAAAAGGGACTAAGGCCTGTCAGGTAAGAAAATGCCAGGCTAAATTTGAACCCAGATATATTTGATTACCAAACTTCATGTTTTAACTTATAAAAGGTGACTTGTATAAAGTATCTTCCCTGCTTAATAATACAATCTGAATAACTGGTTTAGGAGTCTTGGTGTATTTAGATGAAGAGTTTCAATAGACATAGGGGTTGAATTTTTGCATCCTGGTGAATCACTACTCTTTTTATTTTTTATACTTCTAAGAAATAAAAAATATGCTACATCAAAGGAGCTTGCTGGAAAATCTTATTTAAGTTTGCTTCTAAGAGAGGAAAAAAGTGTCTTCTTCAATAATAACTGATATGTTTCTAAGCCTCAAACATCACTCAAACACCCATTACTGCCACATGCTCTACACCTTCATCAGTATTTTAGGAACACAACAAAAACTTGAGATTGTCCTTAGAAAAAAATTATTTCATTTTGCAGTAAGTTGTTTCATGATTAGAAAAACTAGGTAAATACCCTTAATTAGGACAAAGGACTTCTCTTAGGTTTGAATCGAGAGGCCAAAATGAATTCTTACGTGGTGGCATTAAATACCTCTCTGACCTATCTTTCCTGATGTTAACATTTTCTTCCCTTTATTCTATCCTACTTCTGTATACATACAACTTGATTCAATTAAAATCATATTTATTTTCAATCAATTAATTCCTTTATTTCTTAAACATATGTTTTGAGGGGCTACTACATCCTGGAAATAAAACCTAAAGACAAAATAGTTTCTTCCTAAGAGAAGCTCCTAGACCAACAGAGGGATAATTTGTCCTTAAGATTTTCTGAAATCTAATACCTCACAAATTCAAACTAGGCTTAAGTAGATGCTATATATTGTGGTAAAAAGGTGGAACCCACACAAAGGAAACACAGAGCCAACATATGCTAACCAAAAAGAGGTGCTAGAAAAAACATTTTTAATTTATTTCAATGGCAAATTTAAAATTTATGAACTACTGTGGGACTTCAATGGAACAGAATGGAAGGCACAGTTTAAATGTATCCACCTCATGGCCGCTCAGCATAATAAAAATGTAATGAAATAAAAATTATATGCCATAATTGTCATAAAGAGAAACACTTATTTATCTTAAGGGGGAAACAAGCCTATGGGCACTTAAGGGACAAAAATAGCAGTTTGCTATTATAATGTATCCTCCTTTTCTCATTTCTCTGCTAGGATCTCAGAACTTCATTTCCCTTATTTCTTAATATGTATATTTCAAAAAAGAGCTCAGACTCTAAAGAGATGTTTTGCTTACACTCTCCCCACCTTACATATTACTTCATGGACACAATGCACAGAATGCAAATGATTTTAAATGAGCCTTCATTACAGTCCTTAGCCACTTCATAGGACTATGGAAATCTATGGTTTTAATTTCTTTAAAAAAAAAATAATTAAATCCCTAAAGTCTTTAAGTTAGTTCCTGTACCTGTGACTGTTTAGCTATCCTTATATTGCTTTGTCTTATCTTCGAAAGCAAAAAGAGTAAGTGACATTTGCTCTGTAGCTGGTGAAAACTGCCAGCATGTGACAAACTCCCATGTTTTGGGCATAAGGCTGTTTACTTCCTGAGAGTTCCACCAGTGAAAAAGTCAGTGGATGAGATTAGCCATTTTTACTGAGAGGAAAATGTGCTTCCTAAATCAGATAAGGGGTGCCAGGTCTGACAATAATTCCTTCACAGGATATAGGGTCTAGTCTCAGGAAGATATAACTAAAATATAATGTTACAAAAATAAAGCTATAGATTGGGCTAATCCTGTGGTTGGTATTCAAAAGATTCAAAGTGATTAGGTGCCTGGGCTCTGGAGTCAGCAAATCTGGGTTCAAAATGCAGCTCTGCTTCTTACTATGATTGAAATATTTCCCTATTCTCTTTGGCTCATCAGTATCCTCATTCATAAAGAAAGAAAATAAAAGTTTCCTCATAGGATTGTATTGAGGATTAAAACAAAGATAATACAGGGAAGTATGTCAAAAAGGCCTGGAATATGGCTAACACTCAATAAATAATACCTGTTATTATTAACTTGGGGCTGTTATTTGGATTTTTACTATTTCTGGATTTATCATTGCCTTTTTTTTTCTTTCTCCATCTTCTTTCCTAAACTTATGATTATTTTCAAACACTGTATCATGTTTTTCTTGCCTTATTCCCAATTATTTTTAAACTCTGCATCACTGTATCTATTATGTCACATCTTCTTTCACCCAGAGCCTTCTTACTAAAGTTCTCTGGGCATCTGAGAGAAATTGCACAAGCTTTTCTCTTACCATTTTTTTTTGGGGGGTGGCAAATATTACCCTTCTCTCAGAGGAGCTGAGAGAATTTCAGCATGTAATTTTCACTAAAGGTCATCAATAGTAACATGCATAAATTGACTCAACTGATGGTAGTAAAAAGTATTTTTATCCACAATGCCCTTTGATTATTTTTTTTTCTTGCTAGCTCCTGGTTAATCTTAGGTATTTTGTTAAGAAGTAGCTTCCTGTGAGAAACATACCTCATGTTCCCCAAACCGTTCTTAGACTTCGTTCCATTCTTCCAACACCCCATTTCCAACTCTGTGCTTTTTACTCACAAAATATAAAGTCTAAGCATCTTCTCTCTAATATTGAAATTCTCTACTTTTCTGTTTTGCCCCCATGAAACTTCAGGTCTTTGAGAGCCAGGAGCATGCCTTATTATAACTTCATTTTCTAACTCAGTGTGGGGTAACACAAGCACTCAAAACAAATTTACTGAATTGTTTCTACATAACTCACGTTGAAACAGAGACACTGACAAACTCATCAAGGTTCTGTCCCTGAAGTTTTGAGTGTTCAGCAGACTTCTTCTTGGATATCTTTATCTCAGTCTTTTTAACTTAAGAAAACTTTTTCTATCACATTATATTATTATTTTCCTTTGCCTTTATTACAAAAGAAATTCATCTCTAGCCTTCTTCCACTTTTTCTCTATAAGCTGAGCAATGAGATGTGGAGACATTCATTTATATAGATAATAAAAGCTACCCATGCTTCTGGAAAGAGAATTGCAAACAAAACAAAACAGAATTTCATTCCTTAAACCGTAAATAAACAAGAATAAACGTGTATAACCCATATGACGATTTGTTAAAATGGCTACATCCAAACAAGTATCAGTTCCTATTGCAGACTTTATTTCCTGTAATATAGCCTCACAAAAGTTAAATTTCACCAAATGAGGACATCTTGGTATTCCTATAACTCGTAGCGCCAAATGGTTCAGGCAATAGGACTGGTTGGGAATCCAGGATCAAAAATGCTGTAGGCATAGGATTTAAAATAAGCCTAAAGTATGAGAATGTTTTAGAAAATGTGGATTATGTCAGTTAATAATGAAACTTTGAGCAAGTTGCTTAACCTCAACAAACTTATATTGACTCATCAGCAAAGGAGGGTAACACCACCTCTCGCAGAATGGTTAAGAGGATTGCATGACATCATTTATTAGAAAGTTCTCTGTAAACTTGGAAGAATAAGTCTAATAGGATGCTTATGTATGGTAAAACCCTCGAACTTGCTAGTTCTGAATTTCAGCACACACAAAGTACTCTTCTCGCTTCCATTCACTTCTAATCATTTGGGCCTATGTTTTTCTGTCTTTATTCCAAAATAAAGTCCTTGGAAGGCAATATTATCTTATTTCTCATCTCTTTTCTCAAAGCATACAGCTTTGAACATAGTAGGTATTCTAAAGTCTGCTGAATGCATGAAAGAATGAAGAAGAATGGAATGAATGAACAATCAGTAATGAAAGATTAAATGGATAAATGGTCTTTCAACTTGAGGAAGTTATTTCTAGAGTATTTTAGCAGAACAGAGAAATGTTGACTATAGCTGATGAATACAGAAGTTTTCAAAGGTTAGTACAGAGAACATATAATAAACTCATGCACACAAAATAGGGTTCAATCTAAAAGTCATCAAATTCTTTGAACTCAGAGGACTTAGGTTCAAATAGGGGAATTTTTGCTAATCTACAAGCATTACTCATTAAGGAATACTTGATTACTGTGTGAGATCGGCATGTGCTGGTAAAATTACATTAAGCCCCACTTACATTTAGTCTCTGCGAGCAAAACACAACTCACTCTGGATAGCTAGCAAAGGAGGCTGAAATTACTTGCTGCACAGTCATTCCGACACATTTCAAAGGATGGGAGAACACATGCTAAGTAAGAGGAGGGCCTGCTGCCCCCCAAATATTCTTAACTAGTTTCCAGTAATCTGAAACAGACATGTCCCTATTAAGTAATCCAGAAACCTTGTTGAATCTGTAGACACAACATTGTGGGAAGGGGATGAGAGAAAATACAGTTAGATACCCCTGAACTGTGAAATGAGGAAAAAAAATAAGGTTAACCTCAAAGTTAACTTATAAAGTCAAGACTTATTAGACCTAGATATATAGATATCTGAGAGAGTCTGCTCTCAGGTCAGCAAGACCTGAATGTCATCTAAATGAGTGAATAGATGGGTATAAATAAAAATATATCTATGAGACAGAGATTTGGTCAGCCAGCAGGGTGGAAAATAAAGAGTCATTGAGGCAAAGCTTGGCAGTTCACATCCTAGTTCTATTCCAGGGAGAAGGTGCTATGCCAATAGAGCTTTATGAGGGTGTAGGCATCTGACAATTACACTTTCATGTGGCTAGAAGGACAACAGGCTTAAAGGCATTGGGGTGTTAAACATTCAAAACTTGGAATAAATCCGTCTTTGGTTTAACTAGCTCTTTTACCAAGTGTTCTCACCAATATCCAGTTCCCCTCTACTATGGGGTACACGGGGTGATTGTACTTTATCTCTTCAAACTTAAGTATAGCATATCGACTTACTTTGGCCAACAAAATGTACCATTTCCTTGTCAAGGGTATGTGTCATGTCTTGGTGGAAAATTTTTAAAACAAGTGCAAGATGCTTATCATTCCTTCCCTTTTGCTGCAGTAGCTGAATGAAGTAGAGCATCTGTCAACCTGGGCTCTTCAGTAAGGATGCTTAGAGTCGAATATCCCACTAACCACCACCATGAAACACAAAGTTTGAGAGAGAGAGATGGGTTTTGGTATTTAAAGACACAGATGATGGCTGTCTCTTTCAGCATGTCCTAGCCTACTCAGACCCAGGAAAGCTTAGGGTTATCACTTGGCTTCCCCTTAAAACTTCTGTGCCAACAGATGATGAATTGATTCAAGTCTGTGGGCATTTAGCAAGCTTAGAAACTTTTTCTTATTGAAGTTAATAAACTCCAGTAAGTATCTATTCATCTCCATCAGTATCTGAAGAGCTTTATTAATAAGGATCAGTATCTCTGAGTTTGACCGTAATTCTGCCAAGTTAGAGTTTTCAGGCTTACAAAATAAAAGTCTGACCCTGAAGCTTGATGAGTTCACCAAGGCAACTCTCTCCTTTTCAATATTCTTTGAAGCCAGGTGGCTCGTAATACATTCCACGTATTTAAAGGGCAATCTGAGTCTCTAACACTATTGTGCATCTCTAATGCACCCGATCACATGTGCTTTTATATATACTCTACTCCATAATTCTTTTATATGACAACCATGTAAGGTAAACTTACCTATACCCACTTTATAAAGTAGTGGCTTAATTAAGTAATCTAACTGTACAGTTTACAAGGAGTCAGAATTTCAACCTAGTTATTCTGAATATAAGTCTAGAAGTCATTAAACACTTTAAAGAATTTTATTGGATGTTTATTATTTAGCTAAAGGAGTCATCTCCTACATGCAATGATCTGGTAAACACGTCCCTATTTACCCTCTCTCTATGGTACTTAATTTGATATACTTTGAATACATAATATTTCCATTTTTCATTTATTCATTAGCAAGAGTGAACAATACCCAATAATGAGACTAAATAACATAATTCCTGTGGAGCCAAAGTGAGTCATATGCAATAATTTGCAAGAAACACCCAAATAACTCTAAAGGATGATAACTGAATATGCATAATGACATAAATATGCTTAATGCATTTCAAAATGGCTTATCATGACTCCATAATCACTCACCTAATCAATATTAATTTTTCTTAAATAAGTAGTCAATATATATAACTGTCAGAAGGCAGGTCTATAGTATTTCTGCTTTAAGACAGAAGAGGCAGCATAGAAGCCATTGGGAACATAGTTCTCCATATCACTCTGCCTCTGTATTTTTCAGTGCCCTCTGGTAGCCCAACCTTGACTGCCTTTTGGCTCTGGTCTTAATATCTTAATCCTAACTTTGATCATTAGGTTAGATTCTCTTGACAGCAGTTTCTACACCCAAAGGACCTTAGTCTGGACTGCAGAACTATCCCTGGCAAATGCTTTCAGGGTATTTGGTCTCCCTGTACTCACACCACACCCTTCTCTCCTGGTTCCCTCTTAGGGAATAGAGAGACATTGTAGGTTGTGGCTCCAGTTGTGCTTGATTAAAATTTCTGTTGGCCTTAAAAGTTCACAAGTACATGCTAGTGGAAATTAGCATTGTGCCGCCAAAACAGGAGAGGGTTGAAAGAAATCCCATCAGATGAGACTCAAACAAATTTACTGACAGACAGTCTCTTTCGCTAGCTACAGGGTTATCAAATCTTAGAGCATCAGTGTCAGTAAAATGGCGATTGTAATAACTACCAACTACCTCACAGAGGTTTTGTGGAAAATAAAACAGAAACAACAGACCATATGAAGGTTCTAATACAGTGTAGGTACATAGTGGGTGCTCAATAAATATTAACTCTTGTCCTCTTTCCTTCTCAGGATAAATTAAGTTTGCTTTAAGAAGACCCTATATCTCAGTAGCTTTATAAAACTAAGGTTACTTCTCACTCATGCTACATCATTGCAAGTCAGCAAGGCAGTCTGCTCTACGTAGTCACTCAGGGATGTAGAGTAAGAGACACCCCACATTTTTTAACTAGACCATCTCTGTGCCAATAAAAGATTATACTGCATGGAAGATGGGCTTATATTGCTTAGGCCTGGGGATGACGCATATCACTTTTCCCACGATCTATTGGCCAGAACCAGTCATATGACTCATTCTAACCACAAGGGGATAAGCAATATAGAGTGGCAGGTCAGGTAACACCACTCCCCTTGTGATTTCTTCTCTATTCTATATATTCTATATTAAGAAGTAGATCTCAATAAGGTATTGAGTAATACAAATATTACCTGTGAGTATGGAGCTGCAGCTGCCACCTTAGGCCACATGGGATCTGAGCCACATGTGTTACCTACATCACAGCTTGCAGCAATGCCAGATCCTTAACCCAATGAGTGATGACAGGGATCAAACTTGCATCCTGATGGATACTAGTTGGATTCATAACCCGCTGAGCCAAAACAGGAACTCCTGTAGGCTTTCTAAGGGATCTTAAGTAAGGCTCAAACACTCATGGCATATGGAAGTTCCCAGGCCAGGGATGGAATCTGAGCTACAGCTGCAACCTAGCCCACAGCTATGGCAATGCTGTGTTCTTAACCAATAGCTCAGGACACCTCAGCAGTGGCCCGAGCTGCTACAGAGACAACACTGGATTCTTAACCTGCTGCACCACAGCAGGAATCCCAAACAACTTACATTTTGAAGACTCTATTTCATTAGATCATTCCCCCAACTCATGTTTAACCTAAAGTCAGGGAATTTCAGTTAAGATTGCTCAAAATCAACATATGATGCTTCTTTTTTATCCTCTGAACAAATTATCCAAAATCATAGAAGCTTCTGCAAACTGGTTGCCAAAGGAGCTTGACGAATCAGTTTTTGATAAGTCTTTCCTAGGAGTACAGCAAGACGAAGTCCCCAAAACTGCAAGGTGGTGTGAATCACTGTGTTAATTACTTATATGCAAACACCAGTAACAAAATGAATTCCATCTATTGAAAATAGGTGTAAAAATCTGCCTAAAATAACAATTTTCATTCCAAGAGACTGAAAAGAAGGTTAAAAGTCCTTTCAGCAAAGGCAGGACAATATGCTATGAATGTCCTTGGAGTAATGGAGTAACATCTGCCACTAAGAAAGCTCATTATCATTGACTAAAAAAAAAAAAGTAGATCAGAAGCTTCAAGGTAAAGTACAGAAATATTTTTCTATCCATTCAATAGGTCACTCAACAGTTATTTTGTACCTGCTATGTGGCAGTCACTAAGTTATACACTGGACATACAAAGATAAGCAAGACTCAGTAGACTCAGAAGTGTAAAACATGCCACTTCCTAAGTTGATGATATAGTACAGTTAATAGATCCTTACATAAAGGGTCTATAGATTCTTCTTAATCTGACCTGGGAACACCAAGAAAAATCATCATAAGAAATCTACACCCCCAAACGGGGAGTGAGCATAGAAGAGAAATTTATATAGAAACTTTCTGATTTCAGAAGAAATATCTAGCTGTCACACTTGACTCCATCTACCGAGTTGCTTAGGCAACCAGAAAATATGAGAAACATTGGGGAAAATGCACTGAATGGTTAATCAATAGCAATTTAGTCTTCTTCAGATTCTGATTTTGCCTGAAAGTCATCATTATTTTTCTTGGTTCTAAAATACATGGGTTCCAATGGCAATAAAACTCATCTAAGTAATTCAAGATAAACCACAAACTCAGTGTTTATAAAATTATTATTTTAAAATACTTAGTATATAGCCTGGTACAAATAAAACACTCAATAAAATTTAGTCACCGTGATTCTATTTGCACAAAAATTTGCATTATTGTTATCACAATCCCAACAGTAATAGACAGAGAATATCTTTGGCTATACAGCTGAGGATCACCAGGTGGAATATGTTATATGTTTGTTGTCACACTTCTAAAATAATAGAAAGCTTACTCACTTCAGCATGGCCTGGCGACATAGGTATTTTTTGAAAGATTTTCAATTTAACCTTTCCCAAATAGAGGTATTGTGAAAGATACCTGTAAGGCAAAATCTGTAAGGTACTGTGAAATACAATAAGATACTACCCTAGTGCTCAGGGAGTTTACAAACTAGTAAGAATGCTGAGAAATATAGTTACAGATAATTATAATGATTTGAGGCCAGAGAACAGTTAAGAAGAGCCACAGAAATTCGATAAAGGATATATCTTGGAAAATAAGGAAAGGCTTCATCAAGGAGGTATCATTAAAATGGCATTGAAAAATAGATGGGAGGATTTCAACGGGCTGAGATAAAGAATATTTAAGCAACCAGGGGAGGTGGGAATACACTCCAAATGAATAAGCATGGAGGCAAAAAGCATCTAATGTATTCCAGAAAGATAATCCCATTTCACTAGAGGAAATGGATTGATGGCAGTCAAGAAACAATAGTGCAGCCTTGGGGTAGGGTCCTGCTTTCTCTTCAAGGAATATACAAAACAATACCTTTTAGTTCTGCAGAACTAAAACCCGCAACAAATGAAAAATGTTACAAATCTTTCTTCACTCCAGGAACCCCAGAACCTGTCCTGGGCCTGATAAACACCAACTTCGAAGAAGAATACAAGCTTGCATCTACCCCAATCCTTATCTATGGCCCTATTTTCCACTCCCACCCTATAAAGCCGCGTCCTCTTTTCTCCCAAGGGAGGGCACAGTCTTTAGGACATTAGTCTGCTGTGGCCTCCTTTGCCTGGCAAAGCAATAGAGCTATTTTTTGTCTCCACATTTGTATTCAGAACTGGTGGACAAAGGCCAAGTTTCAGCATCAGCCTCACTGCCTCTGAACCAGAAAGTGGGCTAGGATACAATGGCGTGGTGATTTTTTGAAAGAGGACTTTCACTTCAGATATCTTAAAGGGACCAGTCAATAAGAAAACCTACTCCAAAGGTGAAGAACAATGATTGCAATTTCTGACAAGGGTGGTGGAAGTAACCAGCACTGTAGTCCATCTGGGGTGCAAAAAGGTCTATCATTTTACATCTAAATGCACATTTAATATTGATAGAATTGACCTAATAAACTAGATATGACCTAAGGGATAAAGATATGCCTCCTCTTCTTCAAGAGTACCCATGTAAGGTATATTAGCTGGAATATGTAAAGGCGAGTCCTGATCCACTGTTATTGCTCAAATGTTCAGTGATAAGAGCAGTTTATATAAGGTTCAGAAATACTGAAGACTTCATCCAAAATTATATACCCGATAAACTGCAGAAAAGGTTCAAACTAGTTGTTCTGCCTCTTCCTACAATACCACAGAACCATCCTCCACTGCTTTATCTTTGACACTTAGAGGATGAAGACATTTGAAAATTTATGATACTAAAAAACAAACTGCCCTGTACTGTTTTTCTCTTTTGTTAGCTATTATCTGTCTTTGGTCTAAGCACTCATTATCTATGTTTCCAAGGACAATGGTGATTCTTTATTCCACATTTGAGGTACAGGCCACCTTATTTGTCTATTTGTATACATTTATTGTTCTAACTTCCTACCATCCACCCAATTACCCCAGTTTGAACCCCCTAAAAGTTTTCTGAAACCTCTTTTATTGCCCTAAATGTAAGAAGCTGTCAGCTCTTTTCAATTATATTTCTACAGTTTCTCTCTTTTCCATCCCCTCTTCTTTTCTTTTGTTTCCCCTGCCATGACCTTAGTGAACACCAGTGGCTTTTAATCATAGTGCTCTGACCCGAGACTTTGACATTCTGGGGTGATATAAAGAGGAATGAGTTGGATTTCAAGAAATTGGTTACTATTAATAAAAGCAAAATGTGGACATAACTTCATGAAAAAATAAATTAGAAAAGAATCTGGCTCCATAATAATGGGATTTGAACTCACTTGTATCCCTCTCCTTACGCTTTCTTGAGGGTAGAGAAAGGGATAAAGTCCCAGCTTTTGAAATGTTGAATGTACATTCCCCAGGTCACATCCTTGGTTTATATGGGTGGGAATATCATCTTTCAGTTGGGTTTTGACAGAAACCAAGTTTGAAAACAATAGTCAAACCAATACTTTGCCTCCAATTTCTCTTTCTTCTAGTTAATCTTATATGCTGTCAGAAGCAAATTTTTCTTAATGGACAGTTCTCTTAGCATATAGTGTCTGTGCTTAAAAATATCCCATGTCTCCCCATAACCCAGAGTCAAGTCCGAATCCCTCATATTGATATATAAAGCTCCTCTCATGTACATATTTTAAATTCCATTACTGTAAAGTGGATGAAGGTTAGGCAGCAGTTAGGGCTGATTAATATTATTAAGTGAAAAGGGCAAAACTGAGTTCTGGTTTATTACCTGTTGGCATCTTTATAATCATAGCTCTTGATGGCTTTCATTGGACATTAATTTTTGGTCCCTAGAAATAGGCCATTGATATCTTGATAGAAAACAAGCAGAATAGCAACTTCCTTTCCTTCAACAAAGTAGGCAAAAGTAGAGGCTTGAGCAGAAGAAGCTCAGATTTAAAGACGATATCTAAAGGTACTTCAGAAAAAGTCATGAGAATTGTCTGAAGGGGGCAAGAAATGTATGCACCTATGTGTAGTTCAAAATCCCTATAACCTAGTTTTCTTCTTTTGATATCCTCTATCCTCTAGTGTCTGGATAATAACACCTGACACAATTCATTCTACTAGACCTTCTAAATGGTCCATGTCTGTGGGCATGGGTGTGTGTGACCTCATTTAATTCTTATTAACTCTCCTAAGATGGTTCTGTTACAATCTTCAATTTGCATATATTGTGAAACTGAGATTCTAACATTTACTCAAGTGGTCTAAAAGTTAGTGGTGAAGCTATGGTGTGAAGCCAAGTGAACTTGCCCCAGTTCTATGCTCTAATCGGTTAAGTTTCTTCTGCACTTCTGAATCACTTCAGCCAAGGTACACACTTGGCTGTCAAGTGTGGTCAAGTTACACACTTCTTTTCGACTCCTATCTTTTCTGCTTTTCAGTCAAGGACATGCACTCCACATACAATAAATGAGAAGAAGCATTTGCCCTGACTTATCCCTGCTATCTCCAGGTCACAAGATGCGGCAGAGGACATCTGAGTCAGACCAACCCATTGTGAAGACATATCTTGCTTTTCATTCTAGGTTCATTAAGTAAACATTCACCCAGCACCTGACTGTTTGTGACTCTGGATTTCAAGGTGGAATTGGCTGATGATAAACCACCACAGTACAGGTGATTTAAAACCTATGGGTCTTTCTTTTCTCATCTGTACATGATCGATACTGATAATGCCTTCCTTGTCTTCCTTATTAGATCTACTTGGTTCTCCCTCTTATTATTTGGGATAAAGACACCCTATTTGAAAAGATCTATGCCTTCATGCCTATTATAGTGCCTGAAATTTAAACAGATTGTCAGAGATGTTTTCTGACTAATTGGCTGAATGAATAAGTGAATAAATAATGATTAAAGCACTTTGAATGACATACAAAGGTAATTATTTCCCAATTGCCAAAGGAGTGAGCCAAGAGAAATCAGCAAGCTTAAGATGTCAGAGCTACTCTTCAATGTAAAAGCAAGCGAATGGGAAGAGACAGAAATGCCAGGACACACTGTCAATGTCGGCGGAAATCTGACACGAGCGGCCAATATTAACAAGAAGGACGCCCAGTCTAGGACAGAAAAGCAGCATAATTGAATAACCACACCTTCCTTGTTCTGATCCAGTCTTCATTTTGGCTCTGGCACAGCTGCCATAAAGCAGCCCATCTTTGAGAATTTTTTCCTAGACCATTCTCAGTGGTCACAGCAAATGGTAGTTTTGTTCACAGCCTGGAGAGCCCACCTCAAAGTTCTTAAAATATTTTCAATTCCCACTCGCAGTGGAGCTCCATGGCTCCAAAAAATTATAGAAATGTTTTTTTCTTCACATAAGCCTCTCTAAAACTTTCACACTGCTGATGTCAAACAGGGTTTCACCCAATTCATTTTCCCTGCTGCTCTGGCCTGATCCTTGACTAAGCTTCTTTGCCAGGATCCACATTCACCTTTAAATCTTTTGACTTTATCTGCTATGGCAGGAAAGTTTACTACTCTCCTTTTCTATTGTAGAGATGGTTGCTAAAGAAAAGGCTTCTGGTGTTTTGGATGCTTTTCAAAAGGCATTTTAAGTAAACATGAGGTAAAAAATTATGACCCAACAGAATTTATAAAATAGGGTGTTGATTTAATTTCACACACCAGAGATATAAACTTAAGGCTTTTAGGCTGGAATATATTACATTTCAGAACAGAGACACAAACCGTTCCAGTATCAATAAAAGTTTTCCATTTATTGTTTTCCCCATAGACTGCACGCACAGAAGTTTCCTACCAAGCCAACTGCATTTAACCAGTGATGATTTGACTCTTATTAAAATAGAAAAACTAAAACTAAAAAAAAGTCACCATATCTGGAACCATAACAAGCTTCCAGTCAGGCTGAGCAAGTCATTGTTAGCTGAGTGAGTGACATAGCTCCAGCTAAAAGCAAAGGAACCTATTTTATTTAGAATACACCTATTTCTGTAGAGCCAATGTTCTACTGGATTAGGCTTTCTGAATTATTGAAAGTAACCTGGTTAAGACCTCAGGCTTTGTAGTAGGCATTTGAGTTTAAATACAGCTTCTATCATTTAATATCTATAGGATGTGGTAGGTACAAGATACTTAACTAAACCCCTTTAAGTCTCATTTTCCTCAGCTGTGCAATAAGAGAAAAATAATAGTGCCTAACTCACAAACCTACGATGAGTAAGATAATGAAAGCGAATTGCTTAGGCCCAGCCTATTCAGTAAAAGTGAGTTGCTATTTATGTCATCATCACAATGCTCATTATTGTCATCATGACCAATACTGCCATCGTCATCACCACCAGGTCATCCTTATCTTTACTAGATTCAAGAAGTATAGCGGGCTTGAGAGCTTTAGGATGAGAATTACCGGCTTAAATGGAGTGTCTTAAGATTCTTCTTTTAAGATACAATAGATATTTTCAACCATCAGAACAAAGTCACATATACATAAAATCTTCAAGGATAGGAACTTCCTTAAAGCATGCTCATAGAATTATGTTGTGGTCCTGATGATGGGGCCCCTGAAGTTTTGGACAAAGGGGACAGTTTTCCATTATTTCAGAATGAAAAGGCTTTGGGATACAGGAAGGGAGATTGCAGAGAAATAAGGACTGCCAAGAGGGTGTACAATGGGATGAGAAAAGGCAATCAACTTGGGGACATCATGTGATGGTGGATTAATCAGGTCAGACTCAAATATCATCCAGTTGATTCCTACTGGCTCACTGGGAAGTTCTACCTTTGGCAGAGGCTCAGACTTGATGTATGTTGCTATCCCTGCGTAAAAGTAATTTGCTATTACCAAGCAATGAAAGCAGGTTTTCTAAGAACAAAAGCGATTCTCAGTCCTTCCTTTTCTAAATATAAGTTGTGATGGGTTTTGGAATTAGTATGTTTGGCAACTTTCCCCCTACTTGCTCATCAACTCCCTCCCCCCTCTACACCCCTGCCCCCCATTCTCTCCAGCCAGTCCCTGCCTGAGTCATAACAACGGTTCCTATTTTGGATGTGCTTGTATATATCACACATTGGTCAGGTCCTTGGATACTGTGGTGGGCAGAAGCATGGCTCTCCAAAGGTGTTTAATTCTAGAGAAACAGTGAGTGAGTAGTGGAATGACTCAAACTGGATTCAAATCCCAGCTCTAGCACACATAGGCCAGAGTTGGTCTAGGAAGCAAGATTACATAGGTCCATGTAGGACTTGGGGGGGGGGGGGCTTTTAACTCTAAATTGAAGATTATAATCTCTACTTTGCTTGATCCCTAATAATGTATATAAAGTGGTTAGAACAATGGCTAGCATGTGATAGACATTCAAAAAATAGAAGTTTCAAAAAAAATGACTAATGATATTCAACATCTTGTCATTCACTTTCTCAAGAGTGTAACGTCTGAAAAGATCATTTTTTGCTGAGGTGAGCATCTTGACCTGAAACAGAATTAATGAGAAGTTTTTGAGAGCCTTGTCACAGTCTCACGTACTTAGATCCACAGATGGATTCAGTTGATATAGGCGAGGTGCTTCAAAAGCAGACAGGGTGGGCAGTAGGCATCACTGTCATCATGGTAAAAGGTAAAGAAAATATCTGTAATCAAAATTATCTTAGATACTCGAACACCCAACTTTGTAGATTGGGAACATTTGCATACACTCTACCCTCAATTTTTTTGGGGGGGAGGGCAGGCAGGGTCCTTACGCAAATGATAAATGTTTCTTGTGTGTAAAAGGGGAAAACAGAAGATAACACGTGGCATTCCTAACTCTTACCTGGAAATCGTGTGCAACCCATGCCCTGTGTCTGGGACCACTGTGCACCTGGTGATGGGGGAAAGGGAGGAAGAAGGTAAAAAGTGCTCTGTAAGGGGCAGTGACAATAAAGACTACATTGGTCTATAACATACTTGGACTTTGAGCAGAATTCTAAAATCTAACATTTCCTCCTCCAAAACTGCCTGCTCAGGCACATCCACATCAGGAAGGCCTGAGACCTGGGACACTGGGCCACCCCAGGGAGAGTGGGAAGTGGGCTTAGAAACTGACCCAGAAAAATGGAGAAGAGTTTAGTCGGGACTACGTGAGGCAGTGGGTTGCAGGCTAGGCAAGCAATTGGCCAGAGTAAACTCTCAGTGGGCAGGACTGATGACTGATGGATAAATATGCGTTCAAAAGAGGGCCAGGTGAAAAGCAGTGATTCCAGCAGAGGACTAGCTGCAGGTACACTGGGCAGTGGGCAGCAAAATCTCAGCTATGACTGGGGAAGAAGCAGGAGTCATACAGAGTTAAGGGATCTGAGTGCTAGATATGTTATCCAGGGTCATCCAGAATATATCTAGAGGCCACGGTTGACGTCCTGCAATACCAACCAAAGGAGTGTCTCAGCCTCTGATTTCCAATCCTTTCTCCTTTTAAAACAGCTTCAGGGGCTTTGCGCTGCCCTGAGAATGATTCCCAAATCAATTAGCATCATATCATCACTTTTTTTCCATTCCTACTACCACTGAAATACACATACACACATGCTTATACATGCTTAAACACGTGTACATAGCCCTTTAAAAATAACCCTGCTGTGATGTTCCTTTGTCAAAAATCCCCCAACTGTTTTCTACTTATGTCCCATTGTGCACTGGAATGTTTACGTACTCTTCCCCCAGGTCATGTCTGACCTCATTTCCTACTATTTTCCCCCTTGGTCCCTCTTACTATTCCACTGACACAGCAGTGACTGTCTCAAGGTCCTTGCACCCTTGGTTTCCTGTGCCTAGATGTTTTATTGGCTTGCTTTCTCATCTTCTACAGAGCTCTGCTCAAGATAGGACCTCAGCGTTCTGGCGGCCTGACCTGACTGCCCTAACATAAATGTGCCACCCCCTTCAGTGCACAGGCCTGAACCATCCTTCCCCTTCTCTTGCTTTATTTTCTTTCACAGAATTAATATCACCTTCAAACAGATGTATTTAGCATGTCTCCTTTCCATGAGAAAAGGGACTTGATCTTGCTCATTTCACTGCCAAGTCATTAGTTCCTTGAACTGCTGGACACTTAATAAAGCTTTGCTTAATGAATTTATTAGTTATCACTTATTGTAAGGAGACTCCCTGGCCTCCCTCAAACTGGTTGAGATTCTCCTCGGTGCTTCCACAAGCCTCTGTGCTTATCTCTAGAGTAGTGCCAACCATGCTCACACTGGGCAGAGTGACTCCTTTACTTGCATGGCCTCCTTACTGCTCTCCAAGCTCTGTGAGGCCATAGACTCAGGCACAATGTCAAAGGAACAAGGGTGATTTGATGCTGATGCCACTGAGCCATAGAATTACTGTTCCTCATACTCACTCAGATCATTGTAGCTTCCAACGGGCAGGGCAGGGAAGGGCAGGGCTGAATCTACAGGTGGGGCTCAAGTAAGGATGTGGGACTTGAGAGGGGGAAGGTCACTATATCCTCTGCCTCTCAAGAACCTCCAGGCCACCAAGCTGTGCTGAGCAATGCTGAGATGAGCAGCTTTGTGTAGGCGGTGAGAATGTTCTGATTTCTCAAAGGCATGGGTTCACTAAACCTTCCTGGCTGACTGAATGAGGGCATCGAAGTTCAGAACTTACTGATTCCTAAAACACAAGGTTCATTATCTTTTCATCCAGTTTATAGTTATTTTTTTTAAATTGCCTGAAAAGACGGTTTTGCAAGCGAACCAGAATGGTAAACAAGGGTGGTTGTATTTTTAAATGTGTGTTGTTATATACTTTGGTGTGAATTCTTTAAGTTTTCAGAGACATGAAGTACTAGAGTCAGAGTGGTAGGTTCCCAACTACAGATGGTGGTTATTGCATTTTGGGTCTATTAAATGGATGGATCACAGATAAATGGCTTTAACCCTTGAAATCAGCTACCATAATGATCTCAACTTTTAAGGCATGTGTTTGTCATGTTACTGAATCTGGATTCTTTATAACCTTGGTTAGTGAAGGCAAGATTCCCTGCTGGGCTGACTGCTATTTTCCCAACATGAAGACCCTTCTTCTGACACTCTGTCACAGCCATGTAAGGGGAACTGTAAGGGACTTCTTACCGAAAAGTACCCAAAGTCAATCCAGGGGAAAATTCCTTTCACATGAAAGTTTATTATTCTATGTTTTTCAAAACTCTTTCATGTGTGTTAATTTGTTCTCATGTGATTCACAGTCCATTGGAAATAAAGGAAGTCCAATGAGAGTTGTGACTTGATAATTTGCCTCATAGTGTATCTTCAATGTCCAGAATAACACCTGGTCATGCTAGGTTTGGGAATTTTTGAATGAAGGAATGGTCTACTTAGGTGCTGTGAGGTAGAAAGCAAATTATTCCTGAGTTAAGAAATTATAGTAAAGAGATATGGGTTAAGGATTAGTAAGGGATCGATATTTGGTTCTCTGATCTTGGCGAAGTACTTAAACTCTGATTCCCAGTGGCCTTATTCATTTAATAAGCAAATGATGGCATTTACTTACCATGGAGATTAAATAAAAGATAGGGAAGTGTTTAGCACAAAGATTGCATATAGAAGATGTTCAACTAATATTAGGATCTCTTCCTTTCTCTTCTCACAGGAGAGATACAAAGAGATTCCTATAGGATGTCAGAGGAATAATGATATTTACATTTTAAAATATATGAAACTGGCACATCTTAAGACATTAAATGACTTGCCTGAAGCCACACAGCTATTAAGAAGCGGAGCTGGGGCTGGTTCTGAGTGTCCCCAAATCCAAGATTACTGCTGTTACAACTATACAACCCCAGAGTTGGGGGTCCACCTAAAACATCCTAGATCTGAGTATCTATCCCGCTGCCCAATCAGAAAGACAGCGATTTCTGTGAGATAGGGACCAAGGAGTTAGAAACCCAGACGGTACCTAGAAATTCCTTAGATTCCCCTGGGAGCTATCTTCAAAGGAGACCCCTGAGGAAATCACTGAAATTTGAATACAAGCAAAATTATAAGCTCATTTTCCCTCTGTATGGCTCACATAAAACTAATTAGAATTCTCGTGCCA
This sequence comes from Phacochoerus africanus, assembly GCF_016906955.1. Taxonomy (NCBI): domain Eukaryota; kingdom Metazoa; phylum Chordata; class Mammalia; order Artiodactyla; family Suidae; genus Phacochoerus; species Phacochoerus africanus. The sequence goes on from NC_062554.1 coordinate 18,243,143, forward strand.
TGAATGGGGGAACCTTGGAATTCACATGAAATATGTTTATTGTTTTGCATAATGAAATATATCAACCTCCATGGAAATTAAAGCAACTAATCATCGCTTATCAATGACACTCAAATGCCATCACACCTCCACTGAATGTCAGTTCTGTTCAGGTCTGTCATGGATCCATATTACTTTGATCTGACAGCAGGCAGCCACCTAGGTTTCAAGGAAGGAAATATTAAAAGTCATTCCCTGATTGAACTGCGACTTGTAAGCAACTGGCAATCAAAATGCATGCTACACCAGAGGACAGAACTGAGGCACTCATGGTAAGAAAATAAATGACTACAAACCACACATGAAAGGACAATCATTCTCTATATGACAGCTCCCCACAGGTTGTTTCCAACGGCAGCCTTTGCTCAGTGGCATGGAAATTGGGGTGCTCACTGCCTATTAGCTTAGTGTATCTTCTGATACTGAAACTGAAAGTGATCACCAGTGATGGGCAATAAGAAGCAAGTTATGAAATGTCCTGGAATACTATCCAACGTTTCCTAGATTTGGCCTGAATTCTCAGAAATGCTTACATTGTGTTTCTATTTTATTCTGCAATGATTAAGAAACTGAGCTCCAAAGAGGATAAGGAATGGGTCTTCATTAATTCAGTCAATCCAATGACAAGAGGTTGATTGGGTGCCAGGTATTATGTGTGGGGTCAGGGGAGACAGATACATAAAACCACAATCTCCATCCTAATGAAACCCATCTTCTAACTGAGACATCGACAAACAAAACAAAAAAAAACTACAACATTCTCCTCTGGTAAGGAGAGAGTCACGGTATATCAGTCACAATAATTAATCACCTAAACAACTTGTTAAAGCTGCTGGTTAAAAACAAAAAAATGAAACAAGCCAAAAAGATGTAAATGGAGATATTGGCTGAAATACCAAAGCAGAATCTTTTGTGCTAAAACAAAGCCCTACTTTTAAAAATAAGATCTATTAAGTCCTGAGGGTAGTCATTAACTAAACATTTAATCCCTAGCACTGTCATTTTCTAAACACTTTCTTACATATTATCTTTCTTAATCCCCATGTATTTTTTTTTTCATTCTACAGTTATGGAACAGAAGCAGTTAGAAATAGTGATTTGTACAAGGTAACAGAGGAAGAAAATGGTAAAGTTGGGGTTGGATGTAGGTATCTGAGAGGCAGTTACCTTTTTTTCCAACACTCCATGGGATGAGGAACTTAATGTTAGCCACTCCCAGAACCTGCCTTTTGTAATTCCTAATCCCAGGTTGCTGCCACTGCAGATGCTTGTTCTTACTTATTGCTTAACACCTAGTGTTGATTAAATATAAACTACGCTCTTTTTTCAGAGTTCCCTGGTGGCCTAGCAGTTAAGGATCTGGTGTTGTCACTGCTATGGCTCAGTTTACTGCTTGTGGCACAGGTTCTGTCCCTGGCCTAGGAACTTCCACATGACAGAGGCGCAGCTAATAAATAAACAAATAAATAACTAAATAAGAAAATAAAGTTTTTTCAAATGTTTTAATATCTTTCAAACACAGATGAGTGGTTAAGAGTTTGGACTAGGGAATTCCAAAACTGATGCTGGCTGTGCTTACTGACACTACCAGGTAGTTTACTTAAACTCTCAGAATTGTTTCCTCATCTGTAAAAGGGTATAATCATGTCTGCTTCACAGGCTATTTGTGGTACGGATTAGGTGAAATAATGTATCTTAAGTGCCTAACATAATCCTTGTAATGGCAGATTTTAGACTGAGCAGCCATTTACAAAACAATAGAGCCAATGAAAATTTAGTCACTCAAACTCACCCAGGGAATCAGCAATGCCATACTTTTCACAATATCTCAGGACCCAACAGATGCTAAAGTATAAGCTGTGTGCTATATATTACAAGTGGAAGGCTCTATGCAGTCTACAGACTGATACCATCAACACTGCTATGCTAAAATAAAGATACTTTATTAATAAAGATACTACCTTGATGGATATCTTAGATGGAAATGCTTTTCTGGCTCAAAGGGAAAGCAGAGATTCACAGTTTCACTTTACTTAAGGACTTTGGATTGGCACTAAATATAAACATTTTCCAGGTTAGCAGATCAAAGCAGATATTTTTTGTTTTCTTCAACATCCTTTCTTCCTTTCTTTCTCTGTCTCTCTGTCTGTTTTTCTCTTTCCCAGGCACCTATGTGTGTACATATACACATTAACTCTTTGCTTTTAAACTGCTCACAAAGGCTGAGTGTAAACTTCAGAGTCAGGTTACTCCAGGTCAAATCCAGTCTTTGCCTCTCAGAAGCTGTGCGATCATGGGAAAGATTATTCATTTACTCACTGATTCATTTAAAACAATTAACTGATGACCACCTATGTGCCAAGCATTGTCCCTATTTCTGGGGATACAGAGATAAATAAGATAGACAAGGTCCTTGTCCTCAAGGAGGTTACATTTTAGGAGGAAAGATACAATATACAGATACAAATAAACAACAATATAATTAAATCGTGATAAAGGAAATAAACATGGTTAGGTTTTATACTGATTTGGAGAAGGACTATTATGTTGAGTGGTTTTAACGTTTCTCTTTGTGGAGTTGTTTTTGTTTCTCTTTTTGTTTTCCTTTTTATGGTTGCATATGGAAGTTCCTGGGCCAGAAACTGAATCTGAGCTGCAGCTGCAGGCTACGCCACAGCTGTGGCAATGTTGGATCCTTAACCCACTGTACTACAATGGGAACTCCATGGAGTGACTTTTTTGAATAAAAACCTGAAGTCTGAGAAGGAGCCAGTCAAATAGTACTGGAGGAAGAACTCTCAGCTCCCTGGGGTTGGGAGAGATTTGGGGTTGGGAGAGATAACTGACAGTTTTCACCCAGGCATACAATAAACTCTATTCACACACAGATGAGGTCTCAGCCAGGGTTACCTGATTGTAAGGGAAAACAAAAAGTGAGCAAACAAATGGCTTTGGCTAAATTAAGGAAAAAAGAAATTTATTGCTAGAAAATTGGATAGCTTAAAGAATCAATGAAACATTGGAAATCTAGGTTCAGACATGGACCAAAAAAAAAAAAAATCAATAAATCCCCTAGGCGTATGAATAAAAGGAATTGCTTAATGTCTTTTCAGACTATTTCCCATCTTTGCATTCACTCTAGTCTGGCCAGGAAGTGTGATCTAGCTTGGGTCACCTAAGCACATTGCCTCGGGCAATTTAGGGCGCTGGTTTTTCAGACTCAGAGCATCAAGGAAGCACCCTTGTCCATTTCAATTGGGAACAATGGGAGTTCCCGGCGTGGCGCAGTGGTTAACGAATCCGACTAGGAACCATGAGGTTGCGGGTTCGATCCCTGGCGTTGCTCAGTGGGTTAACGATTCGGCGTTGCTGTGAGCTGTGGTGTAGGTTGCAAATGCGGCTCGGATCCCGCGTTGCTGTGGCTCTGGCGTAGGCCGGTGGCTACAGCTCTGATTCAACCCCCCAGCCTGGGAACCTCCATATGCCGCGGGAGCAGCCCAAGAAATGGCAAAAAGACAAAAAAAAAAAAAAAAAAACAATTGGGAACAATGAAGCAGAAGTCATTTGAGGGTCTCCATCCGTACACACTTTAATAAGATTCGGGGTCCAGGATACACTAGACCTGGAAAATCGATGTGGTTTTCCACAACTGAAATCTAATGAACAACAACATAGTGTGGTAGGAATGTTGGCCACACTCCTCCTCGTGCTAACCACCTTTTCCAGGCAGACGGAAACTTGTAAGCCCGAATTCCAGGGTGTAGGTGATATGACAGGTAACAGTTCACAAATGCATTCTAAAAGACCCTACAGGAAATCTCAAGTGGTTACAATGTTGGTTATCTATTGAATTCAGCTCATCTGACTACACACAAGGGGATTTTTGGCAAGTATACCCCCCACCTCCCCCAAACCAGTTTCCTTCCTTGTTTGCCCCCCAGGAGGTTTTCAAAGCAGAAGCTATAATACTGGGATACAAACATGAGGTTTCTAACTCTCCAGTGTCTCACCATCTAACCACTCCAATGCAGAACAGATAAGTCCCCAAATGTGAAATTTATGCATTAGCACATTTAATTAGAAAATACTCAAACTGTATACAAAATAATCACTTATACATGATACATTCTGCAATGTTTACAGAAGAAATGGTAAGATGTTTGGGATTAGGGAGCAAGAAGGGGAAAATGGAGAGAGCTGATAAAAGTTGAAACTAAGCAATGGAAGAAAAAGGAGTTAAATATACAATTCTTTCTTTTTTTGCATATACTTTTGCTTTTAATTCTTCATATTTGGAGTTGGGATAAAATGCTTTGCTGATGTCATGGGGCTTTTGTGAGAAACAAGTATACGTAGGTTTTTGGAAACTTTCAGCACAGTGTAAATGTTGGGCAGGGTTATTATCTGTGAGGGTAAAAGCTGGACTAATGTCTTTACATTTTAGTCCCCAGATTATCTTCTATGATACGATTACCTTACTAAGTCACCCTAAGAGTGATTCGTTATGAAGAAATAAATGATAGACTAGAAGTATCACTAGAATAAGGGTGGAAGCCTTCTTTTGAAAGTTTAAACATACTTATCCCCAGGAAACTTTATTTCAGATCCTTTTTTTGCAGCCTACCAATGGTAGGAATCCAGATAACCTGCCTAACCTTGAATTTTCCTCATCTGTAAATTGAAAGCATTGAATTACCTCATTTTAGACTATTTTCTTAAAATTCTCTGAACATTTTTTTTTTTCTTTATTAGAGAGTTATCCAGCCCTCTAAACATCTTACTCTTAAAAGTGGAAAGTATAGATGTAGGTAAACATGTAAAGAGAAAAGGAGAAGACCAGACAGAAAAGTACGCGTACCATCAGTCATGTCTCGGGAGGACTCCTCTGTGGGGAAAGAGTCAGGGCTAAGTGCCTCATTGGAATGGTTAGGAAAGAAAAAGTCCGAGAACTGACCGGAGGTGACCTAAGCAAAGTGGAACTGAAGAGGTTTTTCCATAACACATTCTAAAAATCTTCCTGGAAGTGGTGGGGTCCTAAAAATGATCCGAGAGATAGGAGTAAGTGTTGGTGGCAGAGAGTAGAGGGGTATTTGTTTGGAAAAGTCAGAGCCAAATGGAACACAACTGCCCAGGGAAGAGGCCTTCTGCAGTGGTCTTTTTTTTTTTTTTTTTTAATTGCATTTTCTCCTTTATTTGTATATTTGTAAGATTTTTTAAAAAAATTATTGGAGTTGATTTACAAAGTTCTGTCAATTTCTGCTGTACAGCAGAGTGACCCCTTCATACAGCTATACAGTCTATACGTTCTTTTTCTCATGCTATCCTCCATCGTGTTCTGTCACAAGTGATTGGATATAGTTCCCTGTGCTATACAGCAGGATCTCGTGGCTCCTCCTCTTCAAAAGCAATGGTTTGTATCTACTAACCCCAAATTCCCAGTCCATCCCACTCCTTCCCCCTCTCTCTTGGCAATAAAGAACTGCTCAAAGAAAGGTAAGGAAAGTGCTTTATTCCTCTCTGAATACTCCATACCATTTTACAGGGTTGTCTTAGGATTCAATGAGCTCATATGTGTACAGGGTCTAATAGTGGGCAGGGCAGAATAGACACGTAATAAATGCCCCTTAATTACGTGGGGAAAGCTTGGGGAGTAGAGAGTGGAACAAGTGGGTGACAGTGATCTGAAGCAGGGGAACTGAACGTCAAAGTCGGCCTTTTGCTAACACAGTCTGCTCTCTGGGATGACTAGGCTCTCCACTGGAAGGTCAGTCGGCCTGCGTGCTTCTGAGGACAGAGTGTCTTGGCTTTCCTCAGACCGGGTGTCACAGATATTTTCATGAGAACAGATGAGACGAGAGGCCTTTGTGGCCAAGTCACCCTCGTCTCCAACGAAGCAATCTGTCTTTGCCATGTGTTCCAGATTCAGGGCTAGACTGCCTGATAAGTTAAAGTGATCGATGGTCCTTAGGAAAAGCCTGACTCAGCGGCTTCAACAGTGTAGGCATTTATCTTAGGACTTTAATAAAAACCCAGACACACTGGAGAAACAGACATCAGTGAAGAAACTGAAATATTACCCCGTAAGCATAACTGCGTCATTCGTATCATCATAACTTAGGTTTGTAAGGTATCTTTAAATGTTAGGACTCCTCCATGTTTATTCCTTCTTAACTTTACCAACACTCTGTTAAGGAGATCACTCCATACCTTTCCTTATAATGCACTCTGATGGATCGAGTGTGGCTTTGAAAAATTTGTTCGTAACTGCAACGTGGATGGAGATCTCGCCCCAAACACAATATTGATCTTATTGATGAAAATGATGATTAAAAATTAATAAACAGAAATCTCAATTCAATAGAGTTGGAAGACCAGAAGGGGGAGCTCTCCCACCTCGTGATGATAGCAGAGCCCACTACGAAGAAAAAAGACACCTTTCCTAGCAAGGATTCAGCCAATGAAAAGCCAAGGACTCTTGGTGTACTGTGGCCTTTCCAACTTCCTTGTCCCCTCTGTACAAATATTCTCCTTCCTTTGCTGGGCAGAGACTTGCATGTGGGTCCTCATGGTTGCAGACCCTGGACTACAACCCTCTGCTGATCCCAAATAAAACCATCTCTGCTGAAGACTGTTTGTTTCAGATCAACACAACAAAATAGCTGCTGCCATTTGGTGAGCACTCACTATGTACCAGACCCTTCTCTAAGCCTTTTTCATGTGTTAACTTATTTAATCACCCTAGGAAGTGGTAGTAGTAGTACCCCGAGTTAGAGAGAAGAAAACCAAAGCTCAGAGATGTGCATTTCAGACTCAAGTTTTCTTGACCCTGAAGCTCCTGGTCTTTCCACTATCCTCTTCCTCTGCAAAAGGTTAGAAAGTTTCGACAATTTAGCAATTAACTTACATCAGAGAATTCACAAACACAATTATTTACATTCACAAGGCCAAATCCTACCTACTAAATGTTGGTTTATCAGAAGACATTCTGAGCATTATTAATTCTCAATTATTCATGACCTCCCTTTTATTATCAAACACTGTTATGACTAGATATTTTAGTCCAGTATGTGAAACCTCATTACTTATTTATCAAAGATACAACTTAAGACTTACTTCAAAGATAAAGCCTGAGATTGTGCTGACCTGATTGCCTATGTTCTTTTTCATCTTCAGGTCTTTTTTTTTTTTTTTTTTAATTCCCTTAAAACCCAAAGTTAATTAAAAGGTTAGTAAGAAATTGTGTACTAACTTTTTCAAGGCATTGAAACCAATCTTTTTAAAAAGATATTTTTAACACTGAAATCTTCACAGAGCACAAGTTATTGTTAGAAATATAAGGGATGACCCAAAGGATCATATATAGATAATGGAGGCTGATACTCTAAGTTTTACATGAAAAAAGAAATATTTAATATGTTGATTCCATGTTTCAGCAGCAACATCTATGAGTCAGTTCTAAAATTTGACTGTTCTTAGACTGGGTGAATTAACCATTTACAGGTGAGTCCAAACCCTCCCTCAGAATACATGTGTATACAAATACACTTAAGACAAACATTTGTTCTCACTGCTATGCAATATCATATTTGTTTGTGTTAAATTAGTTGAAATTAGTGGGTTGAAGCACTGTTCTTGTATTCACAAGAACTGGTCCTATTGGCATCTTCCTCTGTGACAATCTTTCTGTACCATAGTCTTGACCACAGTGAAATGGTTGTAATAAAACATATCCTATTTAATTCACACAATAACTAATATGGAGCAGTAGAACAGTGGTAAACAACCAGCCCACCAAACTTGGTATAAGATATCATGATATAGGGAATAAAATTATAAATTTTGTTTTTAAATAGAGAGTAACATTCCATGAGCATGGCCTGTAGATCAGTCATTGTGTTAAGCATTTGCATATATTATATGTAACATATCATTTATCCTCACAAAATTCCTGTGAGATAGATACTATGTCTGATGGGTAGCTAGGCAATCTGAGACTTCAAAATGTTAAGACTCCAAAATTCATAAAAATCCAAACAGGTGTAAGGCATCAAACCTAGTACAAATTATTTCAGATTTTGAAAGAGACACTGTGCTTCTGGCTTTAAAGATGGAGAAGGGACCACAAGCCAAGGAAAGCAGGTATCCTCTAGAAGCTGGAAAATGCAAGGAAACTGATTTCTCCCTAGAGTTTTCAGAAGGAAGGAGCCCTGTAGACACTTTCATTTTATCCCAGAGAGACCCATTTTGGACTCCTGATATACAGAACTATAATAAAATACACCTATGTTGATTTAAGCTACAAAGTTCATGGTCCCTAATTTTAGTAGTTATAAGTAGTATAAGATGAATGATATTGAGATATCTTAAATCTGAAGGAGAGAAAAATGGGAATCTAGTGCAATCTCAAAAACTTCCCAGAAAAGATGATACACCAGCAGACTACCGATGATTATTCTGCTCCTTCAGCCAGATCCTCAGTGGAAATGATGACACAGGGCAACCAGGCCCTCATTGGTATTTGGTATAAAATAGATACTCCGTAAGTGTTTATTGTTGACTGAATGTAGGCGTACAGACCACATGGACTGTTACAACATAGCTGACCCTTCTGATGTCAACACAGAGAAATTCTGGATGAAATATAAAAGCAAATAGAGAGTTGAGCTGAAACTCAAGAATTGGAAATTCCGGAACCAGAAATGCAGCAGAAACTTGAAGCTAGAACAATCAGCTTACATTCCAACAGCAATATATATCTAAATCATCATAATGTGATGCTGGAGTTTTAATGCTCATTCGGGGACAGAAGATGAGACACGGGTTTAAAATGACCCTTGGAGAAAGTTTGAATTCTGGCAAAGTTGCTCCTCAGATAAAGAGAACTTAAAAATCTCTGATCTTCTCTTAAGGAAGTGATAAGAAAGATGGTCTCTGCTTTAAAATTTTAAAAGTCTGCTGAAAGAATTTGAAAGTGCAAGCCAGGCCCTCCTGTGGATGTATATTCCAAACCTACAGTTCCCACGTAGTATGAGACCCTCTTAAGTTGAGAAATTAATGGAAAAAACTGTGGTTCTGGACAAGTGAAACCGCTGAAGTGTTCAGCAGAAGAAATCACACAACTTTTCTCTATGGACACTGCCTCACCTCATAGCCAGTGTAATTACCATTAATAAAACAATTACATCAAAGTTGAACTCACAACAATAAATGACAAACTGCATGAGGAAATGCTCCACCAGGAAGGAGAGTTAGCACATACGACAAATGGCAGGATTAACATATGAAGAATTTTGGGGGGAGAAAAACTGAATAATTCGGGAAAAAATACAAAATGTACATGTTCCAGACGACAAAGTAGTGGGTGAATTGAACAGCAGATTTTTCATGGCTGAGGAGGGAACTGGTGAGTTAAAAAGTAGGTAGAATACAAACTAGAAATAAAATGTTATGGGATATATGAAAAAAATTGGGATATGGAGGATAGAAAGAACAGCCCAATTTATATACCCTCAGAAGGAGATGATACAAAGAACGAAGAAGAGGCAATATGGGAAGATTCAATGGTTAAAATTTTTTAAAAATAATGAAAGACTCAAATCTTCATATTTAAAGAAGCATACAAATTCTAAGCAACATAAAGAAAAATAAATTGTTCTAGGTACCTTTTAGTTAAATTGTAGACGCCAAAGATAAAAAGAAAACCTTAAGGACAATCAGAAGTTAATTAGAGTTCATTTATTTTTATTGTGCTTATCACACAATAATGACAAACAGTAAATTAAATAAGGTGAAGCTGCTATTCTGGAAGTCCAAAGAAGTGTTAGTTGTTGTTAGTCTGGCAAAATTGGAAAGGAAAAACAAACTTTGATGAGCAACTACTATGTACCAGATAATAAGTTAGATTTTTAAAAATGTAATGCTATCTAATTTAATTCTCAAGAATTCTCCAGATCGTATTAACTACATTTTATTTTAAAAATGAAAGTGAGTTTAAACATAGATGTCTTGCCAATCATGCTATCAATAAATCAAAAAGTCAGAATTCCTGAGGATTTGACTCTAAATTACACTAAACAGAATCAGCTCAGAACAGAACAAAACCACATAGCTGTGCTACTAACCTGGTTGTGTAATTTGAGAGATGCTATATAGCTTGAGACTGTTTTCTCATCTGTGAAATGTGATTTAAAATAGTACTAACCTCATATGATTGTTGTGAGAAATAGTTATCATATGTAGGTAATATACAATTGGGCACATACTGAATATTTTTAAAATGCTAGCAATTTGTGTTCATTACAGCTAATTAATTAATTACAGCTAACTAATTACTAAAAGTTAATTACACGACATTTGGCAGTCACTCGGTGTAGGAAGATACCATGTTTTATTCATCTTTTGTTCTCTATAGCCTTATGTATTAGGAATTTTATTAACATTGAGCAAATTATTATAAAGTACAACAATTTATATTCACAGTATTGACTATGGAACTGTAAAAGAAGGCTAGACTTTGATATTCTCTAAAAGTGGAAAAGCCCAAGTAATCCATTTAGAAAGTTCCCTATCAAAAGAGATTAACTTGCAAAATTTGAAAGAATAAACAAGATTCTCAGGAAAAACTTTATGATGGAATGACATCTTTCCTGATGTTTCAGATTCAATGGCTAAGTACTTATTGTACTCCAGAAGGAGAAAAATATGTCTGTTTCTCAGAAGTTGTTCCCTGGGTTAAAAAAAAAAATAGACATAAATATCTATTAAATGGGCTGGATGGGTGTGCCAGGAAAATGATAATGCATTAAGAGAGGATTACAACTTCAGCTTATAGTTTCCTGATGTACAGGGTGGAGACAATGTTTTCTAAATTTGTCTTCTCAAAAAAATTTTAACCTAGGATATCGTTCTCCCTTCAATCTAATGTAGGAATAATCAAATGAAATGAATAAATGTATGCATAATAAAAATGAACACAATCTTCAGAATGCTTGCTTACCCTTAAATCAGTCCAATTAGTGCCTTTTCTTTGGATTCCAGATTGAAAAATTTCCTCCCTCAGGAACTATTGAAAATTACTTCAGATTATATCAGAGTTTATATACATTTTGTCCCTCCTACAGCAACTGGAATAATGCCAGTACTTAATAGGTTCCAAAGAAATCTGTATTAAGTGATTTAATTAGATAACTTTGACAACTAATAACGCTGTATGCTGATCGCCAACAATGGCAGGACCTAAAGAGCCCAGCACTTACATGGATCTCATCAACAACAACCTTCAGTGATAAGCAACTGCCAGGAGTCCTCAGGGTTCCTCCCAAGTGCCAGACAACTGTGCTGGCTCTTTATGCATTTTGTTTCCCAAACTTGCCTAATGATAAAAATCATCTAAGATGTATGTTAAAAATGCAGTTCAGGCACCACATGGAGATTCTGATTCTGTAAGTCTAAGTGGACTCAGGTCTACAGATCTTTTAAAAGGATGGTCCTTATGATTAGATAATATTGGGGGGGGGGCTATTTTAATCCTCACAGCCATCTCTGGAGGTAAATGAGGTGAATATACTAAGATTGAGCACCATGTTGGGACATACTCAGGGTCACCCATCTCATGAACAACAGAACTGGGGTTCAAAATTAGTTCTGCTTTCCCCAAAGCCTGAATGTCTCCTGCCTAACTTTCTCAGCCAAGACACGTGGAAGACTTTCAGGTTATTGCTGTTCCTCAGTCTTGAGGAAGCCATGAATGCCCTTGAACTAGACCCTTGGATAAAGTGAAGCTGGTTTCCAACCAACTTAACTGGGACCAAGATGGAATGAGTAGGCTGCGGCCAGAGCTGGTTTGGTTTAAACTCTGCTGCAGTCTGACAAGAAAAAAAATCAGCTGTGGGGGTTGTGGGGGGTGTCTCTGCCTTTGCTCCTGAGTGCAAAGGCAAGGTCTTTTTTTCTGCCAAGGCAAGCAAAGGGCTTTGGATTATTGCTGTTCCTTCTTCCATGAGGGCAACAGGCCAGGTAGCACTTCCAAAGGCAATAGGTTTTTCTTAGTAAAGCCATAAAGATAGCTCTTCATGTGCTCTCCCGATAGAACCACCATTGTACCTTTTGTGTTATGCTAAGCTTGCTTCAGCTTTTCTGCATGAGAACCTCTGTCTGCCCTCAGATTTCTGAGTAAACAATGTCAATTTTTACCAAGAACTTTTGGGTGCATAGAGAACACTGTGGGCAAAGCAGACCCAACTGTAAGGATGCAGGGTCTCACAAACATCAGGTTTGAGAGAACATGAGAGGAAAGGGCTACTCGAAACTCTGTCCTGCAAGCTTCCACTTTATTTACCTTATTTATGTGTTTTTCTTCTGCACTTAACCTTGGGGCTCTTTGGAATAGGGGTTTGTATTTGGATTTCTAATGCACAATAGGTTTATACTACAAATTTGTGAAAGAATTTAACTATCCAATCTTAATTTCATTGGGTCTCAGTTTCTTTCTCCAAAAGATGTAGGTGATAATAAGTGGCCACCTATTTCACAGAGTTGTTGTCCTAAGGAAAGGGGATACATGAGAGCAGCTCATAAACTAAAACATTAATGGATGCAAGGCAGGTGGATTATGTTCCATCATCATCCTATCCATTGTATGGTATTTATCACAGTGTCTGACCCAGAATAAGTACTCAGTGTTCAACACCCTGGACCTTAATTTACCATGAGCACAGTGGCACAGTGTTCAATCTCACTGAATTCTCACTTTAGCCCTGTAAAGTATTGATGGTATTATCATGTCATAGATGAAAAAGCCTAGAGAACAATGACTTTCCCCAGACCATACGCAGTGAGTTTATGGAAGAGCTTGGACTGACCATGTGGGTATCATTTCAAAGTCTTTATCCCTAACCATTAGTGAGCAAGAATGGGGCTGGGATTGACCAAAAGCCTAAAAGAGAAGTTGGGGCGGGGGGGGGGGGGGGGGGGGGGGCGGGGCGGGGGAGATCAAATACAGAGGACAGTATCTCAGCTAAGAAATACCATTGTATAGACAATATAGAGAAGATGTCAAGTAATATTCCCAGGCATAAAATGTATTTAAATCTAAGATACTTCCTTTAAAATAAACATTTACAACCTTAATACAGCCTCCTTAAGAAAACAAAAAGCAAGCAAACTCTGTAATCAATTCCTTCAACAAATCTCACCAGCAAAGCATGATGAATATGTCGAAAGCTCTTGAAACTGTCAGCATCTGCTTTGCTGGGGCCCATCTCATCTGATCATTTATTTGACAGAGGAACAGCTCCAGCTTCTGCAGTTTTCCTTAAATTGCTGAGATTTCCCCCCCTCCCCAATTAAATCACCCAGTGACAGCAGCAATTCTATTAGGCTACTTTCTTAACTCGGTCAGAAGGCAGAAAGATAACAAGGTAAGGCTTGCAACAATATAAATCATGTTAAGAACCATCACTCAGTGGCTTCAGATCCAAATCAAAGCTATGAAATACAGGATGACACTAGATGTTGAAATGAAAAATACCAACCATGTTTCTCTAAGGCTCAGGCATTAATACACAGCCACATTTTATGTAACAGTCTGCTTAGAGGATTAGTAAAACAGAGGCTGCAAAACCTGGAAATCCTCCTACCCACATTAAGCTAATTGAGTTGGAGACATCCAATTCATCACATTTGCAGCCTGATTTATAAGCGACTCACCCTGCCCTAGAGCAGAAAGTGAAACGTTATGAGCTAGCGCTTCTTAAAATGTGAAACCTCGCAACTTGGAACCTGTCAATATCATAATGGTATAGAGAGAAGGAAGAATCCAATTCAAGTGCATGTCTATGACCCTGATGAAAAAATAAATATCCAATGCACATTTTATGACTGACATTTCCATAAAGAGTCTAGCCAAATATTGGAAACCTTCTGTGCCTGAATCCTATAGAAAATGCACCATCATTTTAGCAAGTTGATGGGGTAATTTAAAATCAGTTCTTTGCTAGGATGCAACTTCCATTCAGGATAAAGAAAACAATCTTATGACAGTTAAAACCTGAATTCAGAGAGGGAAGATATTATAGCTTTTGGCTTGCAGAGCAGGAAAAAAGCTTATGATACTAATAAACACAGAAAATTGCCCAAGGAGTATACATCAAAGATTCTGAGAGGAATAGGATCAGCAGCAGAAGTCCTCAATTTCGAGGACTCTTCTGAAGCAAATGGACCCCCAGTTCTTTTCCTGGTCTAGAGGAACCTGTTGATCTCTGTGGAATCAGGGGTACCTCACTGTCACAATGGATCAAGAGACAGAGAAAAGACAATCAAAAACTCTCAGAGACGAAAGGGAGTTTGAAATTCATTCCACTCAGAAATTCTGAACTTTGAGTCTGTGGTTCTAAGGGAGTTCGTAGATGGGCTTTATATAATCAAGACCTTAATCATCCCTGGAATTTTAGGGAAATATTAAGTGGGTATCTATTTTTATTGTTGTTTTTAATGAGAAAGGAGTTCATAGTTTTTATCAATTTTTCCAATGGGCTCATGACTTCAAAAAGGTTAGAAACACTATTGTACCATATCCTACCTCCTCCTTGAATCATCACTGCAATATTTTATTGAGGATTTCCCAGCCTCTATTTGAATACCTTCAGAGACAGAAAGCTTACTATCTTAGGAGGCAGCCCACTCTACCTTTGGTTAGATCTATTAATAATAATAATATTAACATACATAGATTCTGTCTTCTCATTATTTATCTTAGATGTCACAGCATCTACAGAAATCGTATACAGTAATTGCTTGTTATAAACAATTTGAAGCCAGGAATGACTATGTTGTCTGAGCTGAGTCTCTTCTCCAGGGGCCAACCAATCATTCATGCCTTTGATGTTTCCATTTGACATGGTTTTAATCCCCTGGGCAGCCTATTTGCCCTGCTCTGGACACACTCCAATTTGCTGCCATTCTTTCTGAAATATGCTTCTCAGATCCTAATGCCACACTCTGGAACAGTGCAGAAGTACCCTCTCTTTGTTCTTGGTATAATAGTTCCATTAGTGCAGCCAAAAAATCACATTGATTTTTTTTGAGAGCCCCATGTACTGACAATTCCTTGAACTGACTTAGGCTGAACCCTCTAAGCGCCTTTTTTCTTTAACACATGTTGCTGATTCCTTCCCTATGGATCATTCTTAAAAAGTATAAATGAGAAGAGAGTGGAAGGGAAAATTGAGACTAGAGAAACAGGAAGAGAATGGGGAGGTAGCCACGGGAATCTGGTAGGGCGTTGGGGTAGGAGAGGGATGCTTTAAGCACATATGGCAAAATTCAAGCTGACCAACACCCCTCCAAGTCTTATTAACTTCTCTAAATATGTTTATTATCCTCGGGATACAAGTGTGGAAGTTAGGGTTCATAGAGGTTCAGTGATTTCCCAAATGGCATACTTCTGACATCAAGCCCACATTGCCCAGCAGCTCTGGTGAAGCACCCGATAAGAGTAATAATAACATCACCACTGTGTAGATTGGTCGTTTAGATATGGGTCCGTTACACTCTGTCTTTAAGGAGCTATTTCACCAGTGGTTACACAAGTATTTGAAACCATATCAGAGTTAACTAATGATGAGGCAGATGTTATCCGTGTTGAATTAGATGGACACAGACCATTGAGCTGGAGAGATTTGGGGTGAGAGATTTTTGTCCATTTGTAACAATCTTGATGTGGCCCTACGGGAAAACTGAGAATTGGCATAAAGAAACAAAAAGTTAGTGATAACAATTTCCAGCAACATTTCCTGGAAACCAGAATAAGTAAACCCCGGTGGCCTGCTGAATAGAACATACCTGCTTTCTATTTTCTTGTGAGATAGAGGAATAAACTCTGGTCTGGGCATCTGAGATCCAAATTCTTGTCTCAGCCTTAGCATTTAAATGTGTGTCTGCCTAGGGAAGATCTCATCCCCTGTCTGACTCTATGTGCCTTTATGTGGAAAACAACAGAGTTGGACTATATTATTTCACATGTGCCTGCTCCGCTCTAAATTCTGTGAGTCTATGATCTTCCTATTGAGCACTGTCATCTAGCTCTTTAGGGAGTTTATTGCCTTGACTGCTAAAGCACGTTCTCTAAGTTATAACAGAGTTATAGACTTTGGTGCAGGAGCTCCCTTTTCTAACTCATACAAATATGCTGACTGTCTAGCGGCAGCTCTGCTTTAATTGCTCATAATAGGGAAATAAAGCCTATTTTTAGAAACACTATATTTAAGTTGTATATGGCTTGTTTATAATTAAAAGCTGGTTCTAGAAATGTCATTGTTCTCTGAGAAAATAAACCACCAACAGAACAACTTATTTCATTCTTTCACATCTGAGAAGACAAAACCAGAACATCTCTAGAGCACCTGTTCTGAGGTTCGGTTACGAGAATTTCAAGCTGATTTTTAGAAGTGACCTCTGACTTCCATGTGTGCCCTGTAGTTTAATAGCCCTTAAGGTGGGGGTGAGGAAGGCTGTCCGCCGCCGGTGCTCTAGGCAGAGGGATGTCAGGAAGAGCCTCTTGAATGCATTTTAAACGAGCTTACCTGTGACCCCAAATTGGCCACAAGCTCGAACACACTCAATGTTCTGCCAATAAAGAAGGAACAAATCATCTGCCTTCAGAGTGATTTTGGTGAGTCAGCTAGCCTGGGGGAATACAGGCTGAGAGTGCTGCATTGGGGTTAAATTCTCTCACTTGACACTGGCAATTCCTCCGTGAGATGTGGAAAATCAATTCCACTTTCTCTTCCTTATTTTCTCATAAAACAATCTCACTTAAATGAACACCATGAGACTTCTTTTGTCTGTGTCTACGGAAGAATTTTAAGATTGCCTCCTGGAATGCCATTCGTACTTATCGAATAAGGCAAAATAAGCCCTCAGTTAGATAGTTTCTGCTCACTAAATGATTCGTGCATGTCTTGATTTCCTTAATGTATTTAAGTTCCTCCTAGAGAGAGGCTCTATCTCATACTTCTTTTATTGTCTCTCATGGTGTTTAGTAAATCTCTGGTACCACACATGGTAATCACTCAAAAAATACTGTAGAACCTGGAGTTCAAGAGAGCAGTTCCCAACGGTCACGTGTAGCAGAGTCACTTGAGAGGAAATAAAAATTCAGAGCCCCAGGCTTGGTGAAGCGCAATGGGGCGGGGCCTCTATTAGATTCAGATACACACTCAAGTTTGAGAACCACTGGTTTAAGTAACTTAATTGACAGTAGTGGCAGTTACAACAAAACACTGGGCAGAGAAAACAACAGTAGTTAAAATTACAAAGTAATCAATTCAGGTGTTTTTTGGGGGGAGGGCACACCAGTGGCTTAGGGCAGTTCCCAGGCTAGGGGTTGTTGAATCAGAGCTGCAGTTGCCTGCCTACACCACAGCCACAGCAACACGGGATCCGAGCCACGTCTGCGACCTACACTGCAGCTCACAACAACAGATCCTTAACCCACTGAGTGGGGCCAGGGATCAAACCTGCATCCTCATGAATACTAGTCAGGTTTCTTACCACTGAGACTCCCAGTCTATCTTTTCTGACCAATGTGTTTTTAAGAAATTATTTAACTTCTCTGAGTCTAAGGTTTTCTTCCCTACTCTCCTTATGTAGTATGGAAAATATGATTTGGGAGAAGCCAGATTGGTGACTTCCTGACTTTCTTTACTTGATCACAAAAATAAATACACTTCATTTGACTTATTTCACTTAATATGGTAACATCTAGGTGTATTCATATTGCTGTAAATGGTATTATTTCATTCTTTTTTATGGCTGAGTAATATTCCATTGCATATGTGTACTATATGTACTATATCTTTATCCACTTATCTGTCAATGGACATTTAGGGTACTTCCATGTCTTGACTATTCTAAATAGTGCTGCAATGAACATCCAAGTGTATGTATCTTATATGTACATATGTATTATACGTACTTCTTAAAAAATGATACAAATGAACTTATTTATAAAACAGAAACAGACTCACAGACTTTGAAAAGAAACTTATGGTACCAAAGGGGAAACATGCTGAGAAGGGATAAATTAAGAGTTTGGGATTAACATATACAAACTACTATATATAAAATACATAATCAACAAGGACCTACCTTTTAGCACAGGGATCTCTACTTAATATCCTGTAATAACCTATGTGAGGAGTTCCCATCATGGCTCAGTGGAAACAAATCTGACTAGCATCCATGAGGATGCGGGTTTGATCCCTGGCCTTGCGCAGTGGGTTAAAGCTCCGGTGTTGCTGTGAGCTGTGGTGTAGGTTGCAGACACAGCTGGGATCCCACATTGCTGTGACTGTAGTGTAGGCTGGGAGCTGCAGCTGTGATTCGACCCCTAGCCTGGGAACCTCCATATGCCTCGGGTGTGGCCCTAAAAGGACAAAAGCCCCCCTCCCAAAAAAAACCTATATGAGAAAAGAATCTGAGAAAGAATGGATATATGTATATGTATAACTGAATCACTTTGTTGTACCCCTAAAACTAAACATTACAATATTGTAACAGTACAATTTACAACACTGTAAATCAACTATAGTTCAATATAACATTCAAAATTAAATTTAAAAAAGAGAGCTATGATCAGGAAAAAAAAAGAAATAATACTTCACAATGTGAGCCAGGACACAGCCGCCCTAAACTGAGGGCTTCTACTTGTGAAGAACTCTCATATTTTCTACTCTGTTCTTTTACTCTATTATAAAATTACCAAGTAAATTGATTTCACATCTGCTAATGGGCCAACTGCAGTTTGAAAACTCTGCATTTGATGATTTCTATGGTCCCCTTCAGTTTGTAAAACTGTATGGTTCTCATTTGCTGGTAATACAGCACTGTGACTGAAGCAGGGGTCTGACTTCAGACTAGCTGAACTCAGACCCCAGATCCACCAAGGACTAAATGTGTGACCTTAGAGAAATTTTTCCAACTTTTTAGCACCCATGTTCCTTGTCCATAAGATTGGAATTAAACAAAACAAAACAAAACTATCCTACGGGGTGTCTGAATAGAATAACACAATGGATGAAAAGCATTTAGAATAGTGCCAGCAAATATTCTAAGAATCAATTAAATACTGCATTTTGTATTGTTATTATTTCTCCTAAAACAAACTCTAGACTGGAAGTTTGATGAGTGAATATGAACACAAAGAAAGAAAAATTCATGAAATCGAATTTTTAGACCTTAGCAGCTGTCTCGTATCCCTCCCACAAGGAGACCGGTGGTTTTGTTGAGCAAATGTAAATGAAATGCCAACTATTGATACAACCAAAATCCCATTATTAAAGAGAATCCCAGGTAACATATACTTGATTTCAACAACAGCAAAATTATACCATATAAAATCATGTTAGAAGTTTAAAGAATTGGAATTTGATCCGCATTTAGAATTAGTGAAATACAATTAAAAATACCTTACTAGACATAGAACAAAAAATCGGTTCTATTTTCATGGGTAATAATAATAGTCTCTAGACTTTAATATGGTTAATATGTGAATACAATTAATTTATTAAATATCTCTGTTTTATTACCCAACACTTCTTAGATATCCACTTATTGCTATGAATTAGTGATTTTTAATTTTAAGTAATACTTGTTTAAGTAATACAGAATTTTATATCTAAATCAATGCTTCTCTCCAAATAGTTACCTTGAAAGGTTATATACATGTTATAACATCTTCAATAACTAGCCACAAAGGAGAGTACATTTCTTTATGCTTCAGTAGCCTTATTTGGATCACTCAAAGCCTGGCTGTGATCTTAACTTACTTGATATTCTCCATTTGAACTAGCCAAAATGACATTAACTTTCATATGAAGGACAGCAATCTTGGATAATACACCTTTGCTTAGCCAAGATGTGAATATTCTGTAGTGTAAAACCATTCTCTAAAGCACCACAGGGGTGAAAATACAAGGGGAGCCCCTTTATTGAGAGCTCAGAGAGTTGATCAATCTTAAATTCAGATTTGTAATTACATATACGTACATTTTCTATAGCATAAATTAAAAAACAATTACTATTTGCTGAGCACCTACTAGGTGCCAAGGCTTATTCTACAGACTTTCCTCACACTGCCTTAGATTTGCTAAAGGGCACAGCTAGAAAGCAAAAAAGATAGAACTTGAACACTAGCAGGCCTGATTCTAAAGTCAATCTGATTTCCACTGCATGCTATTGTTTTTCTGGATTAGCAGGGAAAGAATTAAAAATTATAAAGCCCAATTAATGGCAACACTTATTTATGAATGTATGTGTGAGATTTTGAATAATTCATTTGTATCTTTGAGCTTTACATAGAATCTTTTTTTCTTTTTTTTTTTTGATTCTTTCCTCTGTTTATTTTTTTAATTTTTTTTTTTAGGTTTCTTTTTTTTTTGTAATTATTTATTATTATTTTTTTCCCACTGTACAGCAAGGGGGGTCAGGTTATCCTTACATGTATACATTACAATTACATTTTTCTTTTTTTTTTTTGCTTTAGGGCTGCGAGTGCAGCCTGTGGAGGTTCCCAGGCTAGGGATCCAGTGGGAGCTACAGCTGCCGGCCTATGCCAGAGCCACAGCAACGTGGGATCCGAGGTGCATCTGCGACCTACACCACAGCTCACGGCAACGCCGGATCCTTAACCCACTGAGCGAGGCCAGGGATCAAACCCACAACCTCATGGTTCCTTAGTCAGATTCATTTCCGCTGCGCCACGACAGGAACTCCTACATAGGTTATTTCTAATTCTTACAGAAAGTCTTGGCAGTAGTGAAATCCAGTTTTGTGAAGAACTTCATTGTGTAACTGAGTTAACACTTTAGGAATATCTGAAGCTACAAATAATCACTAATGACACCTAGTTAGGATTACTCTAAACACGCCTCATTTTAAAAAAAAAACTTAGTATGCCTTTCATATGCCTAACAACCTAATGTTTCTTAGAGAAAATTCATTATTATTGCTGTCATAATTATTACATAGAGGAGAGAGAGATTTGGATGTCATTCTGCTGACCCATCTTTCCAAAGCCATGGTGGGAACCCATTAACCCAAAACGGACTAGCTGTTCTTGAATTATGAGATGATACAGGAGGTCCTAAGCCTACCAGCTTCTGGCTTTTTCCAACTTCTGGCTTAAATATACAGGATTATTTGAGGTATGCTATTGGCACCTTTTCCAGTTAATGATAATTGAAGCAAGAAATGTTTCATTTGTCTAGAATTTTGACCAGGAGCTTTTGTCCTGGAATCAGTATATTCTGCCAAGGCCATATTTTATGCAACCATTTCCTCTCACCAAAGTCTGGGCCTGGAACAAAATGCATTATTCACAAAGTATGCAAATCTTTGCCAAACCCTTCTTAGGTTTTTAGTAACTAAGATTTTCTCAATTTAGCTTCACAAATCTGTTTTTTTTTTTAACCCAAGACCAGAGGCTTCCTGAACTATCAGGTCAGCTGCTTCTACCATCTAGTGGTGAGAGAGAGAAATAAACAAAGTTTATGTTTTTGAAAATTACTAATTTTCTAAGATAGCAAAATCAGCTTAGTTTTCTAATAAGTATTACCTACTAAAACAATTATCGCTAGAAAGGAAAAAAATAAATACATATTTTTTCAGTTAATGGTCAGGACCCCATGACTATTGGAGTCAAATATATCTCATAAGGTCCTCCCTCCCTTCCTCCCTCCCCCTTTATTTTTCTTTTTTTCTTTTTCTTTCTTTCTTTCTTTCTTTCTTTCTTTCTTTCTTTCTTTCTTTCTTTCTTTCTTTCTTTCTTTCTTTTCTTTCTTTCTTTCTTTCTTTCTCACTCTCTCTTTTCAAAATTAGTAATCAAGTAACGAGTATTTAAAAGGCATCTACTGTTTGGCCAACTTGATTCTAGGCACTCTAGAGGAGCCACAAATTTGTATGTATAAAATATGATCTTTTACTAGAAATGTGTAATTTATTTGAAAAAAAAAAAACAAACAGAAACATTAGACTGCTAAAGGTCAAACATTGCGGCAAATTACTCACTGCTCCATGTCTCCTGAGCAGATCCTCTCTGTCCTATAACATGATGGTGTCATTTCCTGTGTTTCAGTCCCCAGCATCCTCCTCCCGCTTTCCTGAGCAATCTTATCCATTCTGCTTCAACTACACTAAAGACACCAAAGTCAGATCTCTCTAACATCCTAGATCTTTATTTCAAATGGCCTGTTAAATCCTTCTACCTGAGTGCAACATAAATATCTCGAACTCAGGTATTCAAATCTAAACTCAGAATCTCTTTACCCTACTCTTAAATCTATTCTCCCTCTGGCATATCTTGTTTGCATTTCATGATGCTTTCTCTAGGTAGTTGGTTTTTTTTTTTTAAAAAAAAAAAAAAAAGGAGTGTGGATTAACCTCTATTTCCTCTCTTTCTTTCTCTCCTCTATCTTCTATATCTAGAAGGTCTTAAATTCCTGATATCTCTTCCTCAGTAAACTCACTAGTTTATTCTACCCTCCAGCCCTACAGTCCCAATGTCCTTGCTTTATCTCAGAACTTGTCCCCCTGATGCATTTTACCTGATGTCCTCATTGTAATATCACCCTTTTCTTGTTTTTCCTGCATTCTGCTACCTGACATGAGTAATGGTTTGATTTGCAAATCTAACCAGGCCTCTCCTCTTTTCTAAATTGCATAGTCATTCCTCATTATCTACGAGGTGAAGTCCAGTCTCCACATAAGGCCCTTCATTACCTATTCCCACCCACCTCCCTTGCTTTATGACAAACTTTGGACCCACTTCTGTACCCCTTCATTAATCCTTGCATTCCACCTCTCTGCCCAACTCAGCTGCCTGAAGTTTCTATAATTCTTCCATACTGATACACAACTGCTGGAGTCTAGGACAACCTTGACCTTTCTCCTTTAGCTCTGACTTCCTTCAATTCAAAAATGGCGTCCTCTATAATGCTTTCTCTGACCACACCTGTCCCTAGATCTCCAAACTCAGAGAAAATTAAAACATTTCTCTAGGTCTTGGGAGGATTTGCCTCTTTTTTTACTACCTTGTTTATTGTATATAACATGTCAAATTTTATGTACATCTCCAAATTTGTGAATCTATTGCATGTAAGCAGCCAGGATGCATATTCTTCTTTGTATCCCCAGAGAATAACATAGAGCCCAGGATACAGGAGAAAGTAAGTCAAAGAAATTGTACTGTATATTTCTTATGAATGAATGAATAGGTGAATCAATCAATGCACACGTAAGAGGTTTTGTAGATATTAAACTCAACGGCACCTCAGAAATGCTAGAAGATCTTCCTGAGGTTACTCATCCATAAAGTGCAGAGTCAGGATTCCAACAGATGTTTTGGCTCCAGAGACCGTGGTGTTTTACAATCACCAAACTACTTTCTGTCTGGGAATAATGAAAACCTGGACTGGAATAATAGATGCGGATTAAAAGAGGAAGGTGAGAACACCAAGATATCTGATCACAAAGAAGAGATTACAATGAAAAAAAAATCCTTAAATAATTTCAAAATTTCTAGTTTAGAATTTCAGAATAACACTAACACATTCTAATAAGAAAAATCAATAGCAATAAGGATAGTTACTATTTCTGTGTATTTCTTATGGGTCAAGCACCAAGCTAAGCTCTTTGTATAGGCTTTTCTCACTCAAACTTCATAGAAACATATCGAGTGAAGACCATTACTTTACAACCAAAAATCTGAGGCTTGGAGTTCCCATTGTGGCTCAGTGGAAACAAATCTGTCTAGTATCCATGAGAATGCAGGTTCGATCCCTGGCCTCACTCAGTGGATTAAGGATCCAGCATTGTTTCCTGTGAGTGACTCAGGTCTGACATTGCTATGGCTGTGGCATAGGCTGGCGGCTACAGCTCTGATTCAACCCCTAGCCTGGGAACCTCCATATGCCATGGATGAAGCCCTGAAAAAAAAAAAAAGAAAAAAAAAGAAAAAACTGAGGCTCAAGGAAGTTAAAAAACTCAAGAAAGCTCACACAGCCAGTGACTAGAGGACCAGGTATTTGATCTAGCTGAGTCAGATTCTAAGGCCAGAATGAATTTTTATGTTAAACTTTTCTATTGGTTATAATAGCCATCATCCATGTGTCTGTCATAGTATTTTCAGAAGTGTGTGTGTCCAAACAAAAAAACTTCATTTGGAAGAAAGGGTCTCATGACCAAACATGTTTGGAAAATACTATATAGTAACCACAGCCCCAGCTTAGAGGATAATATGCATATTATCATATTAAAGACAGAAATACTTCAATAAGTTAATAGATTCAACCTCTCCAAAGTTTTTGGCATTCATCTTTTTATTTTTCCTGTAACGCTGACAAAATCCCACCAGATGCATCCACTTTGGGAAATCCTGGTTTACTTTCACCAGTACATGCTAATGACAGAGAAAGAAGAAAAATAAAACAAAAATAAGATGTGGTTCAGTTCATAGGAGCTTACACATTTATCAGGAGTAAGACAAGGGGAATATCAAAAGGAAAGCACAATACCTAGATTCACAATAATCGAATAAAGTGTATATACAAAAGCTAATCATGCAAACTCCATGTGTCATAGGATGTTATAATCAGGTGGAATCAGACATGAGTCAGTAGGAAGACTTTATGGAGAACGAGGATTTATTGTCTTATTGGCTAAAATGTACTTTCCTTTAAGCAGGCTCTGGCAACTCTGTTGATAAAATAATTCCTGGAACAAAGTACATTTTATCTTCTTTCCTGCCTGCAGTTCTGTATATCAGCTTCCTCATTTGTGAGAAATCACCCCCTATAATTTCCCCAAACCTGCACTGCCTACAGATTCTCCAATGTTTTCCCATATAGACTCAACAAATACCCAGTTGTTTAAAGGTATAAGTATCTATCCTAACCTCTCATACTTTCACCTTCTAGTCAGTCTTCCCGGAACTATTCATTCTGGTCTCAATGAGAACTAGAAGACCGAAAATCACATTTATCTGACTAAAGTGATTCACACCCACCTATGAACAATAGCTTTAATTTCCTTGTAAATAGTCATTGATGGCTTTGACTGTAAGACACACCATTTTTTATGTACCCTAGGAGGTGCTGCCACTTTTAATTGTGAAACCTCATTGATTTTAGGACACATCCAGAGTTCAGATACGTGATACATGAGGAAATATCAGATTTAAAACGGATGAAATTCTGTATCAATGATGACTAGGTAAGGGAACAACCAAAAAAGAAAAACAAGAGGTATGTGCCTTAATTTCTTGCTTATTTTAATATCAATGTCACCAGTCTCCTTGAAGGCAATTATTCATAACAGTGTGTGTATTGCCACTTACAAGTAATTAATTTAGCAAGTATTTGTTGAAGGACTGAGAAAATAATAATGAGTAAAACCAGCACAGACCCCGGACCTTGAGGGCACTCATATAATGATGATCGTATTGACAGTAAATACATTAAAACAAAACTTAAGGGTTATGAATACAAGTAGAATTAAAACAACTGGTTGGATTTCTGGTCTGACGACTACCATGTTTACACAAACCAGAGCATAAAAAGCAACCTGATTCATTTTTTGGTCAGTGTTTGTGTGACTTCTGTATTGCTTGTTTCTGACAATAAGATGGTTTATGAAATTAATCACATATAGAATGAATATTTTAAGAGATGACCAGCCAAATAAAAATTAACTGAAATAGATCTTGCCAGGTCCGGGGAGAGAGAAAGGTGAGGGTTGTGGTGTGGACTTAACTTGGGTTCTTCGATGACATGCCCACACCCAGTGTGAGGGCTGTATCTCAAAGAGGAAAACTCTCCAATTGTGCAAAACCAAGTGTGTCTCCCTCGCCGAGAAGCAAATTCTTACACGCTCAAAGGATTCTTCAAAAGGGAACTAGCCCCCAAATAACTAGTTTTTGTCATGGGAGAGGAACATATAGTCCCCTCGGGAGGTTTACTACTGGGTGGACCGAAATATTTTAAAAGTGGAAACTATTTTCCTTCCATGGCCTCCTATCACCCACCTATCGCTACTTTCATGGTTCAGATGTAAAAAACTAACTTTCTTACACACTCCCTTATATTTTCTATCTGCTGGCATTTTTATGAATAAGAACATATTAGAAAACTGGACCTTCAACTTCTACAAACCTGGAGCCAAGGGAAAAAATGTGAATCTAACATCTCCTTTAAAGCGGCAGAACCGTTTAGAGGAAGGGGATATGGTATAGGAGTGATGGAGAATACAGGTTTTGGATCCAGAGAGACCTGAGTTACAAATATTGGCATTCTTACTCACCAGCTATGCGGTTTGAAGGGAGTTATTTAATTTGACTTTCAGGTGTGGTATTTCATAGAGGTCAAATGAGATAAATAAAACAAATGATTTTAAGGTATCTGTAGCGGTAGCAGGTTGATGATAATAACAAGATAAAAAACACCATTTGGTTCAGCTAACCATGTGCCAGACACTTACTAAGCAAATTACATATTCAATTAGTATGAAAAATCCTGTGAGATAAATATTATTATCTCAGTTTCACAGATGAAGAATCTGAGATAAAGATCTTGAGCTTGATCTTGACCAAGATCACAGAGCTGCCAAATGAAAGGGCCAGAATTTATTCATTTATTTATTCATTTTAGGGCTGCACCCTCAGCATATGGAAGTTCCCAGGCTGGGGGCTAATTAGAGCTGCAGCTGCCAGCCTAGGTCACAGCCACAGCCATGCAGCATCTGAGTAGCATCTGCAACCTACACCACAACTCACAACAATGCCAGATCCTTAACCCACTGAGCGAGGCCAGGGATTGAACCCGCCATCCTCATGGATATTACTTGGGTTCATTATAACTCCAAGGGCCAGAATTTAAATGCAGCCCTTCTAATGAACAAGTTCCTAAAAGCAAGCCCACCTGCCCTCTCTCTCTCTCTCTCTCTCTCTCTCCCTCTCCCTCCTTTTCTCTTTTTCTCTCACTCTCTTTCTCTATCAAATACTCTGTAAAGAGTTCTCTGCAAGATGATGGGGGTCTCACAGTAGCTAAGATTCAGGAATTTGAATTCCTATGGCAGAGTAAGAGTAAGTAATATATAATTAGGACTCAGGTTCCCTAGGAGAGTAACATGCATATTTAAAATCATGTTTTACTGCTGCCTTTTGTTTCCTCATCACCTCTTATGATGCATATAGTAGATATTCAAATTAATAGTTACTGGATAAATCTACACTCAAAAGAATATGCTTGTGCTTTCTTAAAGGCCAATACTTTATTTTGTGGAAGATTTTAGGCAGCATCTGAAGAGAAAGCATCCCCCCATCTGGAGGCGAGGAAAACAAATCCCCTTGAATTCACAGCTAAATTGCACTTCTTCCAATCCCACACTTTACACTGGCCAAGGCACTCCAACGAAAACAGGCTAAGCAAGCCCATCTATCAGCCAGGCAGCCAGTAGGTTCCAAAGGCAGATGAATCTTAGAACTGAGGTTTCAAGTGCTACACGGTGATGGCAGAAACAGCTGTCAAACCTGCCCCACTGATGTTACTCAGAGCCTGCTGAATGCGATGTTGAAATTGTTATCCAGCAATCCCACACTCTGATTAGGCATGCCACGTGGAAATTCCTAATTAATACTAGAGAACCACATTGCCTTCCAAGTAGGATTCAGGGGGTGCTATCTGATGGGGTGTTTTGCCTCCTCACCCTTCTCCTTTGTAGCACTTGACCCAAGAACACCAGACAGATTAAAGAAGCAAAAAGGCTGAAAGTATGCCAGATCTAATTGAGAATTTGTACCCTTATAGCATTTCTCCGATTCTAATACGCTTCCTTTATGAGAAAATAACACATTTGATTTCAATCACGGCAGGCTTTCCAAACACTTGAATGTGATAACATAATAACCTCTTAACAATTTGATTAGAAAATGGGCCCTATTGCTATCAAAATACATGTGCTTGTACTGTGCCAGGGCCAACTCGACCTGTCTCAGGGGAGCCTCATGTGCCCATTTGTGCAAATATATTCAGCAGCTTCGGGTTGGTAGCCTGAAATCAGCTATGACGGGAGTGTTTACACCATGAAATTGGCAAGCTCTACACCTCAGGGTGTTTTCCTTTTGGAAAAAAATTGGGTGCATTTATCTCTATCACTACTGATGACAGAAGAAAGGTACACAATCTCTTCATTAAAATGATTTAATAACAGATCTTGTTCAGCTAAACAACACCTCTGGAGGGTCATGAAGGAAAAGTCCTGGCTCCAAAATAGCTACTGCAGAGGCTGGGTGCACAAGTCCTGAAGAAGCTCATCTTTCTTTTCTCGTCACAATATATCGGGGGTCATACTGCTGAGTGAATGATTCCAAAAAGGAAGGAAAACCTATTCGAGGCTTGATGTTTCATATTCGGAATTTATTATTCATAGGAGGCTACTTTTAAAACAGATGTGAAGAACCTTGGATAAAAGACATCACTATAGTAAAACCATAAAAACCGAAAAGATTTTTTAAAGAACATAGTAAGAAATAAGATAGAAAGAAGAAGCAGAAAACCTAAGCTAAGGAAAACCATCAAAGTGGGAGATATTTAACTCTGAGATTCCTGTAATCAAGGGGTAAAGGAGAGTTGGGAATGATTGCCTGATATCTAAGATCTGATCTTCAGAAAAAGCAAAATTTCCTTTAACTCTAATAGACACTTTCCAAAGGAGGCTCTATGTAGCAAAACACATGGTGTAATCATCCACACTGTTAGATGTTTAGGTCATTGTATTATCCAAATATATGCTGAAAAATGCAAAATGTATTTGTATTTTTGCAAAGTATACAAAATGAAGATCTGATAGTGATTTTATTGTTTTGTTCACATTTATTTTATGGTTGCCAGGCTAGCTTTAGACTAGCCTCCATTATCCTAGCAGCCTAAAGCCATTGGAAGCTTTCCTCTAGAGTGGATTAAGAAAGGAAGGGACTGGAAGGGGAAAAAGAAAAGCTGGGATGACAAAAAGGAAGGGAGGCTTCATGGAGGTTCTTACAGGGGTTCTTTTCATCCAGTTAGAAAGAAAACAATCTGAAGTGTACGTACTCTCTCTGCAGTCCAGTCTCCTAGCTCTGACTCTTCTCAATTTATACTGGTTAGCACAGATTAAGGATGAGCATTTGTTTCTAAGGACAATAAGTCTTTAAAGCACAAAGGTATTCATCTGACTATGGAATAGAATCATTGATTCTTATAGTTAGAGTCTTAGAGAAATGTTTGTGTGCCCTCCTGCTAAAGAAGCAGTCCTTTCCACAAGGACATCAGCCAAAGTCATCAACCAAGCCTGGAAGATTTCTAGAGACAGGGAACTCTCCTTTCATGAATTAGTCTGTACTTTCAGGGGGTAGGGCTAACTGTCCAAAGTTCTGGTCTTATAATCCCAAAAATACATTCCTGTTAATTTTGTACAGTGGTTCGGCCTCTGCCTACCAATATTGTTTATCCTAGATGACAGCTCTTGAAGTGTAAGGAGGTAAATCCTTCTCTCTCTAATCTACTCTTCTCTTGGTTAAACATAACTATTTCTGTGAACCACTCTATGATTTCCAAAGAGACGCTGGGAAGAATTGAACAATGATTTCCAGAGGCAAAATGCTTACATACTTTTACACATTAAAAAATACTTACTGGAATTTGACAATTAGCCTAATATACTAATTAACTTGTATCTAAAACTAGTTTATTGGGAAAGGAAGTTTCAGGACGTCAGGGTATTTACAATGAACCAAATTTTGGAACTATGTTAAACATGATTTAGCCTTACTTTGATGCTTTAAAAGGTATAAGATCCCAGAAAGCATCAGGACAACCTTCATGGCTATATTTTTTATTGTAACACAGCTGTATGGAAGTGCCAGTGAAGTGAATGTTCTAGCTAACAAACTAAAAGAAAAAAAAATTAGTAGTAATATCAAGGGGTTATTTGGAAGCTTTTTGTTTTATCTTACATTTCAATTCTCTTCTATTACATCATTGACTTAAGTTCCATTTTTCTTTTTTGGCCTTAATCGACATTTATAAACTTTATCCAAGACACAAAATCCCAGAGTACCAGCAAAGAAAAAGGCAGAGTAAACTGCAGCCAAGGAGCACAGAAAATCCTTACTCTCATTTCATTGTCCCTATTTGTCAAAATACCCCTTACCAAGAAAATGTTTAAACTTAAAGAAGAAGGTAGAAAATGTTGGAAAGAATGCTAGCAAATGGAAAGAAATATAACATCAAATAGAGGAGTTGATGAGCCAACTCAAGCATTTGCCTTTTTAGTTCTACAGGGTAAGGCAATCACTAGGTGTCATCATGTTATATTTACTGCCTTTATTTTATCTAAAGCCAAGAATGGAGACGGAGAAGTAGCATTTGAATGAAACCTTGATGTCCTTCTGGCCTTGGTAAATACATGGTTAGCTTGTTTTCTTTTTCAGTTTTCACTCTTGGCTCTTTCCTTAGCCCATTCTCAGCAACTAAAAGGATTTTCCAGACATTGAAGCTTTAACTGTAAGAACAACAGCCCCGTGTCAGGAATCCCAGATAAACCTTCAAACCACAGAGACCTTTTGGCAACCATGACCCAAAGCTATAGTGGTTTAAAGGGCTCCCTTAATCAAGCCAGCGAACTCCTCTCCGCAACGCAGACCAATCACTGCTGCTAGCTCTAAGAGAGCAATGGAACTGACCTTCAGAGGAGAGATGTGAGACTGCAAGACGTATCCATGGACATTTTCTATCTGCGACAGGTTCTTCTCCGATACATGCACAAGTTCAGGGCCTCTCACTTCGTGGGTCAGTCGAGGTAAGGAATGATCGTGTGGCGCGTCCTCATCTTGATAGCGATACTTCTAGGAGAAAAGACAAGAAAGGAAAAAGCATCACTGTTTGCCAAGGGTATAGTTCCAAACCTCCTATTTTAACTTCGTTTACAGGACACAGCAGGTACATCACCACACAGGCTTTGCCGCAGGCTCTTGTGGTCGTCCCCTTCACCAGGTCAAGCGTAAGTAAAACTGAACCAACTGTCAGTCCCAACCAATGCTGATGACTCCTTTTCACCTGATAATGTACTATCTCTGTTTATAAAATAGTGAAGGGTGATAATAAGTAAGACTGAGACAATTTACCTAAGTAGGTGAGGAGGTAACCCTCAGAATGACCAAAGCAGCTAAATAGGTGCTGAAAATTCTAGATTCAGGATGAAAAACAAAAAAGTACCGAGTAAAAAGACAGAAGTCTGATACAACCATTCAAGAAACCTAATTTTGATTCACAATACGTGACAGGTTTAAGATCTCTTGGAAATAAGGAAACATTTTTGTCACCCACATTATTTGTATTGGCCTCAAAAGGAAGACAACCTTTTCCTCCTTTCACATCCAAAGAGGAGGAGTGTTGATTTGGCTTAGTTGGGCTTTGGGACAAAAGGTCACGATTTCCAAGGATGGCATTTTCTTTTAAAGAACTTCAAAAATCAGGGCAAAGGGGCTGCTTATGTCATACTGAGGTGATTCCCTGAGGGGAAAGAGATAATTGTTCCTTCTCTCTTGATCCCTTTTCCTCTTTGTCATCTTCCTTCTATATGCCTGTAACAGCAAGAGCATCCCCTGGCTAAGGCCATCCTAAGGAAGCCGACAGAGAGGGACAAGGATCAGGTCAAGGACTGGTTTGAGGAAGGGTAGATACAGCCATGGGTCAATCTCCATCTTCAGCTTTGGCCTGGGTTGCCCACGTTTCTGTCTCTCTTTGCTTCTTGCCCATTTTCCTTCAGACCTGTCCCATTCTAGTCTCATTGTTTGAAGGGTATTAATTTATTTGGGGGGAAAAAAGGGGGGGTGCTTTGTTTTGTCTTTGTTCCCTGTGAATAGCACAGGGGTATCAGGGGCAGGAGTGCAAGCATTGTTCTTACACCATCTCAGCCTTACCTTTGATGCCCGCCTCTTCCCAGCAGTCCTGTTATTATCATCACTAACAGTTATTTTTATCACACTGGGTTACTAACAACATGCCTTCTTCCAAAATAATACCTATGTTTCCTTCATTTGTAGTGAAAAAATATGATTTTGTGGACATCAGCTCTCCATCTGACTCATAACCTGATAGCAACAAGAACCACCCAGGGTTGGCAATTCAGTCTGTAGACCATTCTTACTCAGAAGTTGACTACTTGAATTTTCCAGGGAGGCTTGTGACAATGTTTCAAGCTTAATATTAATTCACATTAGTTTATTATTATTAACATTGGTTTCAAAACAAAAATTATAGCTTACAGTATCTTGACTGTGGTTTGCAAAGGACGCTCATCTATTTCTTTTACTGTAGTCCTTCAATCATCATCACTTGTGATGCTCCATTTCGCTTATGAGAAAACTAGCATTTAGAGAGGTTAAGAGATTTGTCCAGGGTCATCTAACTAGTGGTCATCAGAGCTGTGACCCTGTCTAGATCATGAGAATCTGAATCCTCTTTCTACTCTCATCAGCCCCTCCTCCATTTACATAAGGAGATGAAGCCCAAGTCCAATAACAGAATAAGCAGCTTGATTAAAACAAACAAAAAACAACAACAAAAAACCTTCACTTCAAGAACACACAACAAAATGAGGTTAGATTTCTGTGAATCACAAAATATCATACTTTTATTTTCCTAACTCTATAAATAAATTGGAAAGTTAATCTGCCTCAGAAACATGGATCAAGTTTAACATTCATTCTTGATCTGTTAGGTGTTGTTCACTGGAAGTGGAATAATGTCATACAAATGCCCATTTTAGTGTCTCTCGCTTTCAGCCCATCTGCCCCCCACATCTCCTCCCCCTCTTCAATTCTCTCTCAGGGAGGCACTACCATCTATGCAATCACCGGAGCCAGAAAAGTAGGAATCAGTGAGACTTCATCCTCTTTCACCCCCCAACCATCTGCCAATTTAATAAATCACAAAGTGTGCCTAACTTGTTAAATAGTTCTTACGTCTACTCCATCTTCTTCCCCAACCCCACCACTAACCACTGCCCACATTGAGGTTTGCAGCTCTCAGCTGTACCATGGCAACAGCCTCTGCAGTGGTTTGACGGTTGCTAAGACTGCCCTTTCCCATCCATCCTACACTATATGCCAGGGGGCTGGCTTTCTGAATCTCAAACTGACAGAGTCCATCTCTTCAAAACCCTTCAGTGGCTCCCTTTGCCCACCTGACAGAGCTCAAACTTCCTTACCTGCCATAGGCCACTGCCAACTCGGCTACATGAGCTGAAGGTCCTCCCACCACTGCCACTTCTGAATTCTTTTATCTCACCACTCCTCCCTCAGGATTATGGAATAAATATGAACAAAGCACTACTTCCAGTTTTCTAAAGATTTTTAAAAAGTGATTAAATACAAAGTTTATCATCTGAACCATTTTTAGGTATACAGTTCAGCAATGTTAAGCTTATTCACACTGATATGTAACCAATCTTCAGTATCTTTCATCATTTAAAACTGAAACTCTACACACAGTAAACACCCATTTTCCCCTCCTCCAGCCCCTGGCAATCACCATTCTATTTTTTTCTATTTTTATGAATTTGACTATTCTAGATAACTCATATCATTGAAATAATACAGCATTTGCTTTTCAAGACTAGCTTAGTTCATACTCCTTTGAAGGTTCTTCCATTTTGTAGCATGTGACAGGATTTCCTTCTTTTTCAAGGCAGGATAATATTCCATTGTATATACATGCTACATTTTGTTTATTCATTCATCTGTAGCTGGGCGGTTTGGTTGCTTTTACCTCTTGGCTAATGTGAAGAACGCTGCTGTGAACATACACATACAAAAATGTCTTTGGAACTATTTTTCAATTTTTTTGGAGAGATATCCAGAAGTAGCACTGCTGAATCATATGGTAATTCCATTTTTAGTTTCCTGAGGAATTTTTTAAGATTTTTAAAATGTAGGAGTTCCCACTGTGGCACAGTGGTTAACGAATCTGACTAGGAACCAGGAGGTTGCAGGTTCGATCCCTGCCCTTGCTCAGTGGGTTAAGGATCTGGCATTGCATGAGCTGTGGTGTGGGTCGCAGATGTGGCTCGGATCCCCCGTTGCTGTGGCTCTGGCGTAGGCTGGTGGCTACAGCTCCAATTAAACCCCTAGCCTGGGAACCTCCATATGCCGCGGGAGCAGCTCAAGAAAAGGCAAAAAGACAAAGAAAAAAAAAAGATTTTTAAAATGTAACATATATGAAGCCATATTCATGCCACCCACCACAATTAGGAAATGCTTGTTTTATGAGACAAAAAGATCCCAGAGCACCAAAAGTAAAATTCTATAAAGCTAAAATTATTACCAAAACTCCTCAAAGATTCTTGCAGTAGAATTCAGCTGGTTTAGGTAAAGACTTTACTTATAAAAATAGACATCTCACTGAATTGTTTGGAGAGATAACTAACAGGACACAGATAATAAACTTGGTTAAACTTATGTAGTATCAAAAAGAATTTACACTAGTGAATTATTTTCATAAAATTAAGGCCCATTTTGAAGACTGATAGAGGCTTAGACCGTAAAATTGATCTTGAAGCTCAATTACTATTTTATTAGTAAAAATTATTCACCTTATCATTTATTGATCCTGTGGCCTCAACTCTGATGTTAACTTTTCATGAAATCCAAATCTAAGGTCTTGTGAGTGTTCCCATAGCTCCCTGTACTCCCCAGATCACAACTTTCATCATGTTATATGAGTGTGCATATTTTAAGTTTTTACACTGAACTATAAGGTTTTGTGAGACCTGGGATCATCTGGGTATCGTTTATTTTCATAACTCCAGTCCTTAGCCAAATTCTGGCACACATGTGCCATAACAATTTGTTGATTTAAATTACAAATGCCAGTTGAACAAATGAACGAAAAGGGTATAACTTTCTAAAGCTACAAAGTTATTTTGGCTCTTGGGTGCAACCTCTTTCATTGCATAACACTGTAAACTCAGGTGTAAGCAAAAAAAAAGACAATTGCATCACTGGCTTAACACAATCTTACTTAAAGGATATCAGCTTCTTAAGTATTAAGAAGCTCCACATCATTCCTTTCAGAAATATATGTTGGGGTTCCCGTCGTGGCGCAGTGGTTAACGAATCCGACTAGGAACCATGAGGTTGCGGGTTCGGTCGCTGCCCTTGCTCAGTGGGTTAAGGATCTGGCGTTGCCGTGAGCTGTGGTGAAGGTTGCAGACGCGGCTCGGATCCCGCGTTGCTGTGGCTCTGGCGTAGGCCGGTGGCTGCAGCTCCGATTTGACCCCTAGCCTGGGAACCTCCATATGCCACGGGAGCGGCCCAAGAAATAGCAACAACAACAATAACAACAACAAAAAGACAAAAAGAAGAAGAAATATATGTTAACGACACAAACTGAATACGAACCAGTCCTTGACCTTGAGAAGGCCATAAATTATTAAGGGAGTGATACCTATGTGCAGCTAAGTCACAACACACAGTGAAAACAACTGTAAGTATAAACTGAGTTCCATGGGTGCAGATGGGTCATCCCTAACTCTGTCTGTAGCTTCCCAGTTTGAAATAGGATCTAGAACCATAATAGAAAGAGGTAAGGGGAATTCCAAGCAAAGGCAGCAACACATGCAGAGGAGAAAGGTCTAAGAGGGGATGAGGTTCTGAGAGAACAGGGAGGTTGGGAAACAGCTTATAGCACATGCTATTGCCCCACCCTAATTCATGAAACTCCCTATTTGGCATTCAAGGCCTACATCTGAAAACTTCACAGGAAGACTGCCCTTGAGTGTTTGAAGCTTCCTCACCTAGGAGTGTCTGGGAGTTATACTGGAATCCACAACTCCCACACTTCAAAGAGGTGTAAATTACATTCCAAAGCACCTCACAGAATTGGTCTGAAGCTGACTGCCCCTAGATGTACATTTCGGCAGAATTTCTGGGGGCGTCCCTCACGCCTTTAAGAGCTTCTTCTGGGAAATGCCCTCCAGAAATTACATGCTTGCTGATCCCATTTTAAGGGTTGCTTCTGGTGAATTTTTTTTTTTTTTTTTGTCTTTTGCCATTTCTTGGGCCGCTCCCGCGGCATATGGAGGTTCCCAGGCTAGGGGTTGAATCGGAGCTGTAGCCACCGGCCTACGCCAGAGCCACAGCAACGGGGGATCCGAGCCGCGTCTGCAACCTACACCACAGCTCACGGCAACACCAGATCCTTAACCCACTGAGCAAGGGCAGCGACCGAACCCGCAACCTCATGGTGCCTCGTCGGATTCGTTAACCACTGCACCACGACGGGAACTCCATGGTGAATTGACATAAGGAGGGGATGCAAGGCGGAAACCAGGCTGAAAGGAAGTCCACTGTCTCTTGTAGACAATAGGGAACCATCCGAGAGACCTACAAGATACTCTTCCTGGTACCAGCCAGATATTCCTCCTGCTTTATTTTTCCAGTTTTCTCCAAGAGATGACTAAGCAAAAAATGGCAAGAACCAGTAAGATGTACCATCTTCAACTCAAATGCAACCCTCCAAAGGAATCACCCAGATGGTTTAGTAGTATCACTGCTCGGGTTTGACTTTGGCTGGATCAGAAATGATTTTTTTTTTTTCAACACTCAGTCTGCTATTAATATTAACACTATTAATAGAGATACTAACACTCTGGTAATATTAAAACTAACAATAATAGTTAATGTGCCAGGAACTGTGCTAAACGATTTACCTGCATCATCATATCAGAGATTGGTGTTATCATTCTCCTCACCTGAGGCTTGGTTAGTTAGGCTTTTTTTTTTGCAGGTTTACACACCTGGTGGGTGGCAAAGGATTCAAATACAAGTTCCTCTGACTCTAGAGCTAGGGCACTTAAATATTCTTCTAAACTAATCAGGACTCAAAGATCTTAAGAGATCAACTTTATCTTTGGGGAAATATAATTCTTAGGAATCTTTAAGAGCCAACTAACGAGGGAGATTAAACAGCTCTGCAGAGGGCACACCCTGATTTAAGAATCAGCTCCAATGTTCTGGGCAATTCTGAGTCCTCTCTAGTTCCAGGGCTTGTTCATTAGGTTCTAATGCCATACTGGGCACCTTGGAGGGTTCCTGAATTGCCATTTGAAGAAGGCCTGTTTTGAAATCTGTCTTCCTCTCTTCCTCTTCTCAACTTGGTCCACTGGAGGGGACTCCAGAGTAAAAGAACTCTCATAAACAGTTTGTACTTTCTCTCCCAGGTCTAATGGGAGTGAGGCAGAAGTGCTCAGGACAGAGAAGTCTGATGTATTATTCATGTCTCCTGTCATAGCTCATTTTGTCCCTGATTCTAGAATCCTACCCGCTTCCCCTTTCTAAGGCTTAACCCCCACCCATGGACTCCATCAGGCAAAGTTCTCAAGTCCCCAATAATCACACTGGGTGTCACCACCTCTTGGAAAACTTCTCTGATGGCTGAGGTTGAAAAGATGTCCTTCCTTAATGCCTCCACGGTGTTCTGCACAGATTCCTGTTAATGATTAACGACTCTCTACTCCAATGACCTGTCCATGTGCCCATATCTCCTCCAGGCCCACGAGAGCCTTGTGAGCAGAGATAGGGTCGTACTCATCTCAGTTCTCCAGCGGACCCCATAGTAAGACACATAGTAAGAGGCCAATGAACATGACTTTAACTGAACTAACCTTTAAATAAACTGAGGATAACAGGATAAACCTGACAAAAGGCCTGCCCAGCTGAACCTGCATGCTGTCCTACTGGCACTGTCCCACCCCAGGGCCCTCCATGCGATGGCCAAAGGCTGGGAAGTTTCACCATTTCTGCTCACTGCATTCCATGGATGCCTGTGTGACTCAGAACCACCCGGAATTACCCAGAATTCAGACACAGGCACCTACATACAGCGGATGCATCACTGGAGGTTTAGTACCATCAGGAAGGTGGTACTGCCCTGGCATAGTGTATAACAGCTGAGAGAAAACTCATAAATCCTTCAAGGTCTCATAAATAAAAACCTGAGTCTATCTCCGTCTCTGCATAAAAAAGTGCTCTGCTTCCCCCTTGCAGCAGGTGTTGGCACTGCTCTGATGACAGACAGAGAAGCAAACCAAACTCTGGGAGAACCAGAATGTTTGTGTGCTCTTGAAAGATAAGTAATATTATAATATCTGTGAATGTTGTCCGGGAATATTTTTCCAAGAGTGTTATAGAAAGTATCCCATTTAAGGAGTTCTCGCCGTGGCACAGTGGGTTAAGAATCCAACTGCAGCGGCTTGAGTTGCTGTGGAGGTGTGGGTTCGATCCCTGGCCCTGCCCAGTGGTTTAAAGGATCTGGCATTGCTGTAGCTGCAGTTTTGATTCGGTTCCTGGCCTGAGAACTTCCATATGCCTTGGCCGCAGCCAAAAGAAAAGAAAAACAAAAACGAAAAATTATCCCGTTTAAGACTTACATCAGTACTGTGAAGCAGGTACAAAATTAAGGAATGATTGCAGTTTCTTACAGAAAGCCTGACATTTAGCAAATGCCAAAACCTCTTGGTTCCAGGGTTTCTATCAACTATTTCGACAAATAGCATTCTCTGTGTCAAGCCTCATCTCCTTCTCTGTAATCTAAGTTCCTGAGGTCA
The DNA here is from genome assembly GCF_016906955.1 of Phacochoerus africanus. Taxonomy (NCBI): domain Eukaryota; kingdom Metazoa; phylum Chordata; class Mammalia; order Artiodactyla; family Suidae; genus Phacochoerus; species Phacochoerus africanus. The sequence continues at coordinate 18,281,873 of NC_062554.1, forward strand.
GGAACCCCTGCTGTCCTTCTTTTGCCCCCCCGCAGAGGGTCAGGCCAGAACAAGGGCCACACAGTTTGTATCCAATACACCCAGTTGACTGCATGCTGCCCCTAAAGGAAGTCTCTGTTTTAAAAATATGCTCTGGCAGAAAAGCAGATTTTAGGAGAAGCATGAAATCGCTTAGAAAGTTAAAAATATATAACAGACTAGCAAAGCGTGATGATCCCTAAGAAAGAAAATGAATGTAGCTCAGAACATAGAGAAAACCAAAAGCGTGAGGAAAGCAGTCTTGAAAAATGAATTACGTGGCAATGAAGGGTTCTCACTTCCTCTCAAGACTGTTTAACTTCTGTAACAAGGTATTCTTATCCAGGTCCTGCCAGCCACCATCGTATCTGGAGGAAAATATTTGGTTTACATATTTTGGTATTTCTTTATAGGCATTTTATTTCCTAGAGACTTGGGCAGTAGGTAAGCAGCCAGCCAGCTCTTTTCCAGCCCTTCCTTTTCCCATGAGGTCTTAGCCTATCTGTGACCTGTGACCTGTGACCCACTCCCACCATCACACCTAACGGCATCCTTGCTCCAACTCGCCACCTCCCTTTCCAGAGGGAAAACATGGGTAGGAAAAAGAAAAAGAAGATAAAAGAATGGTGAAGGCTGTGATCAGATCCGTAATTATATTCATTTCTTTGATTTGAAATAAATTCTCTGGGAGTTCCTGTCTGGGCCGATTGGAAACGAATCTGGCTAGTACCCATGAGGATGCAGGTTCGATCCCAGGCCTCGCTCAGCGGGTTAAGGATCTAGCGTTGCCATCAGCTGTGGTACAGGTTGCAGACATGGTTCAGACCTGGGGATGCCGTGGCTGTGGTGAAGGCCAGCAGGTGTAGCTCCGATTCAAACCCTAGCCTGGGAGCTTCCATATGCCACATGTGAGGGCCTAAAAAGCAAAAAATGAAAAAATAAAATTGATGGATTCTCTGGTATTTTGGCTAGAGCAGGGTTCTCTTTCCCCTTTCCATCCTTTCTGTCCACTATCCCTATCCATTCTTCCAGAGCAGGTACATGTGCATTTTATTTCCTCAAGGAGACCCCTGGCTTCCCAGGAGATCTCTTCCTCGTATCTCACCGCTCTCTCTGCTTCACAGGATTTCAGGGTACCATGTATTGATTTTGCATAAAACTCATCACATTTGTATTTTACATGTATTTCTGTGCTCATTTGCTTAATGCCTGCCTCCCCCATCAAATCAAAACCAAGGGTCAGGGACTCTGCCTACTTGGCTCACTACTGACCTCTAGTGTCAGCTACACAGCAGGTTCTCAGTCCACATTCAGTCTGTGGTCAAATCTCTCTCCAAAATCCGTTACTTTGGTGCTAATAAAAGTGGGTCAAAGCTCACTGATTGCTGATTGCACACAGATCCTCCCTAAGCAAAGTTATCCTTCGCCCCCAAAATGACCTGCAAGCGGCAATACACAGCTGGCCCAAAGGACATCTGAAAGAGGAATTTTTCAGAGATGAGCGGGAAGTACGCAGCAGGACTGATGGGATGCAAAGCAGTCCCAGGTGCTCCATTTGAATTTTTTCAAACGAAACTCACAAATGAAAGGAAATACTTTCCCACTTTTTTCCACAAAGAATGGGACAAGCCAGGATGTTAATTAAATTACAAATCAGCTGTCTGCTTGCAGCTGACAGAGTTTTGTGTGCTTCCAAGCAAGTCAGATATTTTAAACCCTCTGTAATTACCTACAATGAGGGAGCTGCCAGGAAGAATGCCTTCATGAATATGTGATGAATCTTAAGATCCTTTTTCAAGAACTGATGATTTAAATAATCATGAGGGGACTTACTCGAGCTCAGTGGTGCCCTCTATCTGCGTTAACTGAAGATGCAGGAAATGGAGCCTGGCGAGGTTTCCCTCCTAAAACTTACCCGTGAGGCCCAAGATCCGCTGGGGGAGGCCAAGCTCCCCCAGGAGAGGTCGCTGTGTGACTAGACAGCCCTAAGCTCTCTGAACAAGTCAAAAGGGGACCACAGACCTAGGATCTGGGGGAAAACATGGGTGTGGAATTAAGAAAATCTGTATCAATGTTGCACATGTAAGTCGCTATTTACAATTCACAAAGAACTTTCGGAAGCATTGTCTCAAGTAATTCTCTTAAGAACTGGCCAAAGAAGGTACTGCCCCTCTGATTTTCAAATGAGAAAACCCGATCAGATCAGAGAGTCTCCAAGGTGTTAAACAAAGAGTAAAGCTGGGCTTCAAACCTGCATAGCCAGCTGACTCCAAGAAACAGCTCAAAAGGGGAGAATGGGCACAAATTCTGGCCTGAGAAATATGGGTTCACTTCTTGCAACATTTGCTGGTATCTCTGATCTTCAATCGATGAAGTTATAAACTGGGAATTACAGGTTCTACCTCTTGGAGATACCAGCATTGGAAGAGACAGTGCATTGCTGGCACATAGTGGCTGCTTGACCAACGTTAATACTCTCCTTTCTGCAGCTGTCCAATTTTGTACTTTGCAGGTCTGGCATCATAAAAAGGGGTGCCTAAGAGTGAACGTAGTGCTGTCAGCAGAATGGAAACAAATGTGAACGGCCAAGAGTAGTTTCTAAATATGCCTCTCCACTTTCTCCTCCTTAGGCCATCATGCTAGAATAACTTTCTAAAACCTCAGTTCTAGTGGCCAAGAGTGCAGGTTCTAGAGGGACTGCTGGATCAGTTCTCCAGTCTATTATGTACTACATGACCTTGGACAACTGATTGAACTCTGTGCCACTTGAAAGTCTCCTCTTTAAAATGGTACTAGCACGTCACAGGCTTTTTGAGAAGGTCACGTGAGATAATCCACGAAAGGCACTTAGCAGGGTGTCTGTGACCCACTAAGTGGTCATTTACTATCAGCTATGATTATTTTATTGTAATAGATGTTTTTCTTTGATAAGAAAAGATTTTGGAGATATAAAATATAGCAAACTGGTGGGAAAATGTAGTCTTTGAGTTTTGCTTTCAATTTCTTCAAAGCATCCAATGACAACTTTTCCCACTACTGTAATCGACCCTGTGGTCCAATCTCACAGATTTCCTGACCGTGTGAAGTATTTTTCAACCTTTCTTTAGGTCATCTTCAAGCTTGTGAATTCCCAGGCTTTCCTAAACCATCTCCACTCAAATCAGCCTGCTCTGACCATTTCAGCTCCTATTGCTCCTCTCTCTTCTCAGTTATTTCACTTGACAAGAATTTATGTCTAGTTATAAATAAGCCATTGGGATGTAATGTATAGTACTGGTGACTACAGTTAATGATACTGTTTATTTTTTTAAAAAAGAATTTCTTGAGCACCTGCTACGTGTCAGACATTGCAAGCCCTAGAGAAACAACAGTGAACAAGAAAGACACATCCCCTCCCTAAAACTGTGTTCTTGACCTCTTCCCTTTCTCTAATTACCTTCCCAGCTGTCTTGCACCAGCTCTTGCTCAACCTTAAAACTTAACTTACATAAGCATTCTTCACAGTTAGTTTCCTTCACACCCAGCTTCGGCTGTGTCCTTTTCCTGTGCTCATACAACTGATACCCCGAGAATACCCCCCCCTTTTTTTAAGCACATGCGTATCTGCTTTTCTCATAGGAATGTAAAGACTTTTTGATCCATTATAGTAACATCAGCAGCAAACATTATGCCTGGGACCCGTAGGTGCTTCATAAATGTTTCTGAACTGAACTATACTCCGTGGAGACTTCATTTCCTAGGACTCTTGTGTTTTCCATCAGACCTAGGACATTCTAAAAATAGCATGTCCTCAAGAAACCTGTCTGGAGTCTACAGGAAATCGGCTTATTGAACAGCGCCCTGCCAGATTTTGAGGATTAAAATGAGAAAGTGTTCTTTGTGTAATTAAGTGTGGTAGTTTCAATCAAATGGAATTGTTCAAGTTTTGGGCGTGAGGTGCCTATGGGAGGGTGTTGACTGGTGGATTTCTGGAGCAAGACATTGAGGAAAAATGACAACACGCAACACAGGGACTGCGTGGCCTCCCACCTTTTCCCTAGTCTGCTGGCACGGAGTTAGAGCAACTAAGGAAGCACAACACAACCGATGTGGCCACTCCAAGTCATCTTACCTGAGAGTCTCTAAACCCCAGGCCAGGAGCTGTGCATGCGGACCAACCTTGATATGCACAATAAAAGATTAAAGTGTACGCAAGGCAAGAAAGAACTCTGGAAGCTCACACACTATGTTGACAGCGGTTGTCTCTGGTGGATCATCAATTTCCTTTTTGTGCTACATGTATTATTTGGAGAATAAAAATAATGACCAAAATAGAATACGTAGGCTACAACCAAGTGTTTGTTCTGTTGTAATGGAGAAGATCCAGTGGACCTTCCCTTTATGGTGAGGGGAAATTCTCCAGCCCTGGAAAACGTTTCTACAAGTTTGGTTGCGCTAACTTGGCCTGAAAGATGCAAGGATGATGCACAGCTGACAAATGAAGGGCGGGGGGGGGGGGGGGGCTGGGAAGGAAGAGAGTTTAAAGTTAAATTGCTCTGTTATTAAGAAATCAAAGCAGCAATCTGGGAACAAAGGCAACAATGAGTTTGTCCCTTTGAAGCATAACTTCACATACTGTCTGAGCAGTTCTCTAGGGATAACTGCCATGGATCCAAGCAGTGACAGTAAGATCCTGTGGGCAGTCACTGTCTGACTCAACCCCCCTGCTGCGTAACCGCTGCAGCTTCTGTGAGTGAGCCAGTCACTGCTGAAGACTGAGCATGCTCTGTTCAGGGGTGCCGGGTGCTCAGAGGAGATGAAATGTTTATTTCAGCGTGATCGAGTGTTGCAAATTCCCTGCACCTCAGTTTCCTGTGTTTCATTTCCATTCCCGCCACTAATCAGCAGTGTGACTTCAAGCAAGGGTGGAAGCTCTCTGAAACTCAGATTTCTCATTTGTAGAATTGGGCTAATGGTACTTATAACAGTGTCGCCATGGGAAACTGATGAGATGATAGGCATCACTGTCTTGGCATAGGGCCTGACTCCTGATTGATGCTTAGGAAATCTAAGCCTCTTCCTGTTTCTGTGTCAGTGTCATAAACTCATCATTCCAAGTATTGTGAGAAAGGTCACAACACACACACATACACACACACATGCATGCACACACACACACCCATACATGTGCATACTCAACTCAGCCTCATAAATTCATCATTCTAAGTATTGTCAGAAAGGTTACAGCACAGACACACACACACACACACACACACACAGTATATACTCAACTCAGCCTTACTGCTTCACAGGGTGCTGGTTCCCTCTATGTTTTCACAAGGATCCTAGCAGCATTAGATCAGCACAAACACTCTGAAGAAGGCAGACTGAGTTGTGAAGGCCAACCTCCAGGGCTCCAAGAATCAGTGTCTTTTCTGTATGTGAGGCTATCTCACCCTTTTACCACTGTTTCCATCTGGCCAAGGCTCCTGGCCTCCTCTTCCTAAAATCATCATTTCTATCCAGCAGGCAAAGAGAAAACCATCTCAGACACAGGTGACACATGTGCCAGCGCTGACCACTCGCGCTCTTCTGGCTCATTTGAGGTTCTGGACCTTAGCACCTGCTGTGAAATCGGCGCTGCCCAACGCTTGCATCCATATCTGACTTCTCGAGACTGTACCACTTGCCCAGCTGGAACTAGAACCTCTCCTGGATTCTTTCTGGCTGGCCCTGTGCCTCCTCCTGGGTTTTCCGGGACAGCTTTTGCTTCCTCTGTGACATGATAGGGTATGAAGTTTCTTCCTCACCAGAAGCGTCATTACCCATTCATTCAGAATATTTATCAAGTACATTCTATACTAATTACTTTTTTTTTTCTTTCAATTTTTGGCCACCCTGTGGCATATGGAGCTCCCGGGCCAGGGTTCAGATCCGAGCGGAAGTCTTGACCTCAGCCAAAGCTGCGGCAATGCCAGTTGCTTAGCCAACTGTGCCAGGATGGGGATTGAACCTGTATCCCAGGGCTCCCAAGACACCGCAAATCCCATTGTGCCACAGCGGGAGCTGCCTAATCACTGAATTTTAAGTGCTAGCAATACTTAAATAGTAGTAAAAAAATACCATCTCTTAGAGTTAAATTTTAGTCACATTAAGTAAAATACCTCTTTGCCTGAATTATTTTTTTACCCTCCTCGACATGCTTCATTTCCTCAGCAGCAAGCGTGAACAGTCTGTCTTCATTGCGGGAAGATGCCAGGTGGTTGAAGTGGGCAACCACCCCAAACTGTTTCTGATGGTGGTCTAAGGGCACTTGACCCATCCAGCTGTTCTCATCCAGCTGCCTTTGTCCCAAAGCCCCTCATGATGAGCTGCCCTCAGTGACAGGCACATGGAACAGGTGAAGGATGGAGACGGAAGGCGTAGCCTTGACTCGGACCTCAGTGGAGTGGGTTCCAATCAGAGGGCTATTCGGCAACTAGATAGTGTCCTAATAATATGAATATTTCCATCCAAGTTTGGTTATGGTGGTTTAATCTCCAAATGAGATACACTTCTCTTAGGAAAGCATTTATTTATTTATTTATTTATTTATTTATGGTCTTTTTGCCTTTTCTAGGGCTGCTCCCAGGCTAGGGGTCGAATCGAAGCTGTAGCCACCGGCCTACACCAGAGCCACAGCAACGCGGGATCCGAGCCGCATCTGCAACCTACACCACAGCTCACGGCAACGCCGGATCCTTAACCCACTAAGCAAGGCCAGGGATCGAACCTGCAACCTCCTCGTTCCTAGTCAGATTCGTTAACCACTGTGCCACAACAGGAACTCCAGGAAGGCATTTTTAGACTTAATCTAGGTACCTCAATATGCAAGTGAGTGCACAATTAGAGAAAGCCATTTTGCGCTTATTACAATCTTAAGATATAAGCCCCCTACCAAGAAATCCTAGAAAGTTTTCTTATTTTCTGTTCCTGACGCCCTACCGGGAACTGACAGATGAGTGTTTATACTGTAGCATGCATATGTATTGAGGCTTTACAAGCATTAATTTAATACTTACAGTAAATGCATATTTTCAGATGAGAAATTAGGGGAAGAGAAAAATTAAGTAACTTGTTCACACAACTAGTGGAGGAGCTAAGATTCATACTTCACTATCCTCATAATTCCTTCCTTTTTGCCTTCTTCTTTTTTGGCCACCCAGGTGGAGGTTCCAAGCCAGGGATCAGCTTCAAGCCACAATTGCGACCTACCCCGCAGCAGCTGCGGCAACACTGGATCCTTACCCCACTGTGCCTGGAGGGGATCAAACCAGCGTTCCAGTGCTGCAGAGATGCCACAGATCCCGTGCGACACAGAAGGAGCTCCCATAATGCCCACCTTAAATCCTCCACTATATGGTATCTCTCAGGTATTGTGCGTTTCTTATTCTCGACCTCAAGTATTTCTTCTGTGTATGGTAGATACTTTGGTCCTTTGGTTTTAAAGTCAAGGTCTGCAAGCCTCCCTTTATCCTTGTGGGGTGATAGAGAGAACGTATTCGGACGAGATGAAATAGAAATAGAAATAACCTAGTTGATGATACTGTCCTTTCCCTGGTCACCCAAATGCAGAACTACACAGATGAAGATGATCCTTCAGCATTTTCCCCTTCTCGTGACTTCCAGAGCAAGGTGGACATAACTCTGTTGGCAGAACAGCACACTTAGTATCAGGGTCAAGGCCAAAGTGACTGTGATGAAGGTAATGATGCTATAGTCACAGCCATCTCAGGACCCCTCTGGCATGTGACAAAGGGGGGGGGGGCGGTTAGTACACTTTGCCCAGGGAATGATTCTAATGTCTGCTTCAGCAGGGACTCTTGTTCTTTTCTCTTTTTTTCATCTCCATTGCCCTTTGCCCCATCAGGACCTCGTTTCCTCTCCCCAGAATATCACCCTTGCCTCCTACTTCCCTTTCCTAGAACATTCTTGCCTCTATCTCTATCCCAACACGCCAACCTTCCTTTCCCTCTGTCTCCATCTTTCCCCACCCCATCCCTCACAATCCGTCATTCCACCATCCTGAATTATTTGACTCAGAGGAAGAGTAATCTATCACCCCTGGGCCTGTGCACTTGTACCTCCCAGATGCCTTCTGTCATCTCTCCATCTTCAGGGCTCAGCTAAGAAGATACCTCCTCCCAGGAGCCTCCTGGATTGAACCACTCCCTCTGTCATCTGGGCCCAGTCCCAGACTGGGATCAAGGCTCATGGCAGCCTATACACACACGGAACTCTTTTTATTTTATAAGTTTGCTGGTTATTTGATGGCTTACCCTTACGGTTTATAAGACCCTTGAATACAAGAACGGAGTCTTATTTATTGCTATGCCACTTGTATCAAGTATTTAATAGGTGCTGGACAGATGTTTGTTAAATGAACAATAGCCACTTAGTAACTAGTGTTCTTATTTATATCCTCTCCAGCAAACAAGACACTTAATGGATCACTCCAGATGCATCTCTAAGGGTGGCTTTGACCATATCATTCACCCTTTTAAGACCCTTTGGTCATTCGCCACTGTTCCAGAGTAAAACATGGCACTTGGGTGTGGTGTTCATGCCACCCCCCAGCTCTCTGGGAAGCCCTATGTCTAACTATGCCTCTTTACCCATTTACATTCCATTCAAAGTGGCCAGGCAACATTTTTCTGAAGTCTCACTCATCTTCCCCATACCTTTCTCTCTCATGCTCTTCCTTCTGCCTCGAATGATGCTCCTTGAATCACAGGTGGAGAATATCTTGCTCTTTTCTGAGGTTCAGTTCAAATGTCACTTTCTCCGCAGTGTCCCCTGATCTCTCTCAAACAGATGTGATCTTTCTTTACCTTTACTCTGTACTCCTCTGACAATGAAATTGTCCATCTCTGAGTCAGCGGTTTGTCCAGCCATCCACCCTTTCACTAAGCACTCACAATGAGTTTCTGAGGCACTGTAATAGATACTGATAATAGTTCGAGAGGGAGGAGTTCCCGTCGTGGCGCAGTGGTTAATGAATCCGACTAGGAACCATGAGGTTGAGGGTTCGGTCCCTGCCCTTGCTCAGTGGGTTAACAATCCGGTGTTGCCATGAGCTGTGGTGTAGGTCGCAGACATGGCTCGGATCCTGTGTTGCTGTGGCTCTGGCGTAGGCTGGTGGCTACAGCTCCGATTCGACCCCTAGCCTGGGAACCTCCATATGCCGCGGGAGTGGCCCAAGAAAAGGCAAAAAGACAAAAATAAATAAATAAATAAATAAAAAATAGTTCCAGAGGGAAAACACAGTTCTAGCCCTCACCAAGTAGTGGAGACTAACAAATATAATCAATCTAAGATGTCAGAGATAAGACACATCCTCATTTCAGGGATGGTCAATATTAGAAAGGGCACCATAGAATTGATGAAATACCACACTAAAGTGTAGTATTCCATCAATTCCTATGGAGGTGCACTTGACCTAGCTTTGGGGTGAGAAAGGGACAGGTTCCTAGAGCAAAAGACACCTCTGATTTCTCTTGCAGAACAAAAAGGCATCAGCCAAGAGGCAGCAAAGGTATTGGCATAAGAACACCAGGTTCAAAGTCAGAGGGTGGTGATGAAAGAGCATAACTTTGTCAGACATTAAAATGCTTAAAGTCATGCTCTTACTCATAGTTACCAAGCCTTCCTCCAGAGGGTTTAGTACAGACTTAAACAACTGTGTTAGACTGAAATTAAATATACTCTGGGATATAGAAATATGAACAAAAGGATATCACCATGTACCTGCTACCATATAAATAAGCTTGTCACCCTCTTAAACTTTGCAACGCGAAACTGACAGTTTAGGAAATTGTGAAGAATGAATTGCTTGGGATAACTAGCCAATGCAAAATCTGAAATATAACTTGATATGTATATCATCCATGAGAACAGAGCCTGAATAACTGGACTGTTGTATAGCTTGGACTGTCATAAACTAGTAGACTTGGCAGGCTAATAGAGGTCATCTAGTGCACGAGCCCTAGTCATCATGAAAAATTTTAGCTCTAAAAGTTATGAGCAACTTCCAGCTTCGATTTGGACCTGCTTTGGTCTATTCAGTTCTTGGCTACATTTCCAGTTGGGTGTGTTTCATTTTCTTCTTCTGCGTAAAGCTTTGACAATTAACAATCTTAATTGTCAGATCCATTAACAATCTTCAGGAAGCTTTTCAAACATGCCACTCTTTAGCCTAAAAACCGCTCCCCCCTCCTTAATGCAGATAGGACTTGTTCAACTTTAAGCGTAGAATAATCTATCGATGTGCTGGGTGCCTTAGCTGCTGAGATTTGATAAAGAACAAGATGGAAAATTTTCTTTCTTTCTTTTCCCTTTTTAGGGAGACACTTGCAGCATATGGAAGTTCCCAGGTTCCAGGATAGGAGTCAAATCAGAGCTTCAGCTGCTGGCCTACACCACAGCTGCAGCAGCACCAGATTGGAGCCACACCTGTGACCTACACTGCAGCTTGCAGCCACGTGGGATCCTCAACCCACTGCATCCTCATGGATGCTAGTCGGCTGGTTAAACCACTGAGCCACAATGGGAACTCCAATATTCTTTCTCTTACAAAGCTTCCCTCCTGGTAGAGGTGACAGACAAAACAGAATTGACAAATAAACACAAAAATCCAAGATTGTCGAGGCAAAGTGAAGGTGCTCCAAGAGAGCACAAAGGAGAAAACTTCTTCAACAGAGGAGGTCAGGGACATTTTCTACAGAGATGATGTAAAAGCTGAATCCTGGAGGAGAGAAGAATTTACACGTAAGGAGTTGGGCAGAAACATTCCAAATGAAAGGAAGAACGACCATGAAAAAGGCTCTGAAGCTGGAAGAAATCTTGGTGGGTTTTACATGAGTTTTACATGGGTTTTACATAGAGTTTTCTGAAGAGGGCAGCTAACCTGGGACCAGACCACACAGGGCCCTGGATTGTCTCAGGAAGAACTGGGGTCCCCATCCTGAGGAGAATGGGACACCAACATAGGATTTCAAAGCAAGTGATGTGATCTCATTTTTTTTTCTTTCTTTTTAGAGCATCATCTGTGGCATATGGAAACTCCCAGGCTAGGGGTCAAATCGAGCTTCAGCTGCCTGCCTACACCAAGGCCACAGCAATGCCAGATCCAAGCCCCATCTAGAACCTACACCACAGCTCACAGCAACGCTGGATCCTAAACCCACTGAGTGAGGCCAGGGATGGAACTCACATCCTCATGGATACTAGTCAGGTTCTTAAACTGCTGAGCCACCCTGGGAACTCCTATGGAACCTCATTTTATTTTAAAAAAGGCATTTTTTTAAACCCCACTCTAGCACCAGTGATGAACTTGTAAAATGGTACAAAAACTAAGGCAAATAGTATTGGGGAGGGTTCCTTAAAAAATAAAATGAAAAACCAGAATTACCGAGTGATACAGTACTCTCTTCCGGGTCTATTTGGAAAGACCTGAAAGCAGGGTCTCCACACCCATGTTCGTAGCAGTATTGTTCATGAAAGTAAAAACGTGGTAGCCACCCAAGGCCCAATGACAGATGAATGGATAAACACACTGTGGTATGTGGTATCTATGTATAGGGGAATATTATTTAGCCCTAAAAAAGAAAGAAAATCTGTCACATGATACAATCCTTGAGGCTATTGAAAGAAGCCAGTCGCAAAAGACAAATACTAGATGATTCTACCTACATGAGGTATTTAGAGTAGTCAAATTCATAGAAAGAGAAAGTAGACCCATGGGTTCCAGGGACCGGGGAGAAGGGGCCGAGGGGTGTTGTTATCTAATAAGTACTGAGTTTCAGTTTTTCAAGATGGAAACATTCTGATGACCTGTTACACAGCAACATGAAAATCACTGAACACTATTGAATTGTACATTTAAACATGGTTACAATGGCACATTGTATGGGATGTGTTTTGTTTGTTTTGTTTTGTTTTTTGATGTTGAGGGCCACACCCAAGGCATATGGAAATTCCCAGGCTAGGGGTCAAATTGGAGCTGTAGCCGCCAGCCTACACCACAGTCACAGCAATACAGGATCCAAGCCATGTCTGTGACCTACACCACAGCTCACAGCAATGCCAGATCCTTAACCCACTGAGCAAGGCCGGGGATTGAACCCGCATCCTCATGGATAGTAGTCAGATTTGTTTCCACTGGGCCACACCAAGAACTCCCTGGAATGTGTTTTAACCACAGCACTTCCACAGCTGGTGGAGAATAGATTAGAAGGGGGAAAGGACAGAAGTAGGGAGGGAGGAGACTCGCTGGGAGGCTCTCAGAGGACCCCACGTGGTGGCGGGACAGCAGTCAGCAGAGTCTTCAGGGCAGCGAGCTCTGCCCTGCACTCCCTCTAGTGAGGAGGCAGCCAAGACGCCCGGGCTCCTAGGTCTCACTTACTTATGCAAACTATTCCATTTAGAATAGATAAGCAACGAGGTCCTACTGCATAGCACAGGAAACTATACCCAGGCTCCTGGGATAAAACATGATGGAAGATAGTATGAGAAAAAGAAATGTATATCTATATATATATGTCACTATGCCATACAGCAGAAATCAACACAGCACTGTAAATCAATTGTACTTTTAAAAAAGGTTCCAAGTGCCATGTAACTTATTCCTTCAACCTTATAGTACCTTTCCTCAGGAGAGAGAAGAAGCAATAAAAATGAACCCTAAATCAGTTGGTGACTAAATCAGCTCTCACCTGGGCCTGTCTCATTGTTTTTAATAAGCCTGAGCACTGGCCTAACACCAAGTTAGAAATTTTTCTTCCTGACTCATCTTTCTGATCTGGATTATAGCAGCATTCCTAAATGGCTCAAACACATCAGGGCCGAGAAGAGAACAGCCCCCACCCCCAGCCCCTAGCTTATCCAGGGGAAATTTCGACCTTCTTCAAAAGTAATTATTTTGTGTTTTGATAAAAATTATAGTTAAAATGCAGTATGAAGTCTTTCATGCACCCACAATAATTTGAATCAGCCATACAAGCTATAAAGAAGAACGTAACAAACTCCCCTGTGTGTATTACTCAGCTTTAAAAGGTGGAATATTTTCAACACTGTGGAAGCCACTAGGTATCCATCCTCAGTCATATCTACCTCCCTCTCCCCAAAAATGCCTGTTAAATTTTATGGTCACAATTCCTTGCTTTTCTCAATGGTTTTACTATATTTATTTATTTATTATTAAAGTATAATTGATTTACCATGGATGGAACGAGATACTCTCATCCTGAGTGAAGTAAGTCAGAAAGAGAAAGACAAATACCATATGATATCATTTATATCTGGACTCTAACATACGACACAAATGAACCTTTCCACAGGAAAGAAAATCATGGACTTGGAGAAAAGACTTGTGGTTGCCAAGGGGGATGGGGAGGGAGTGGGGTGGTTGGGGAGCTTGGGGTTAATAGATACAAACTATTGCCTTTGGAATGGATTAGCAATGAGATCCTGCTGTGTAGCACTGGGAACTCTGTCTAGTCACTTATGACGGAGCATGATCATGTGAGATAAAAGAATGTACACATGTATGTGTAAGTAGGTCACCATGCTGTACGGTAGAAAAAAAATTGTATTGAGGAAATAACAATTATAAAAAAAGAAAAAAAAAACACGTACATAAAAAAAGTATAGTTGATTTACAATGTGCCAATTTCTGCTGTACAGCCAAGTGACCCAGTCATACATATATATATGTTCCATTTCTTATATTTCTTCCATCAGGGCCTATCTTAAAAGACTGGATATAGTTTCCTATGCCACTCAGCAGGAACTTGTTGCTTATCCATTCTAAATGTAATAGTTTTCATCTACTAACCCCAAATGCCCCATCCATCCCACTCCCTCCCCTCTCTGCGTTGGCCTCTACAAGTCTATTCTCTATGTCCATTAGTCTGTTTCTGCTTTGTAGATCAGTTCATTTGTGCCATATTTTAGAATCCACATACAAGTGATATCATATGGTATTTGTCTTTCTCTTTCTGACTTACTTCACTTAGTATGACATCTCTAGGGCCATCCATGATGCCACACATGGCATTATTTCATTCTTTTTTTACAGCTGCATCGTTATTCAATGGTTTCACTACAATCCCTCTGTGATAGCTAACTCTATTTCAACTTACTTAAACTATAGTACCCTGTTATTTAATCTAGGTGTTGCTGTGAAGAAATTTTCTAACTGTGGCTAATATCTAAAGTTAGTTGACTTTAAGAAAAGGCAATTAACCTCCACCTAGGTGGACCTCATTTATCAGTAGAAAGGATTTGAGAGCAAAACCTAGATTTCTGAGAAGAAATCTCGTTTGTGGACTGTTGCTGCAGCTCCTGCCTGAGAAGTTCTAGCCTGCTGGGCTGCCCTATGGATCTTGGATGTGTCAGCCCCCACCATCAATTTTAAGCTAATTCCTTAAAAGAAATGTATTTAATATACACATGCTCATGTGTGCGCGCACACACACACACACACACAGAGGTTATGTTTCTGCAGCAGAAGCTTAACTAATACACAATCTCTAAAAAATGCGTAACCTTTGTATTTTTTAAAATGTTAAATAGCAGTTTATTACTGTTTTTCTGCAATATTATAAAACTCCTTCATGTTGATATATACAGGTATATTCATTTCTTTTAAATTTTGTACTTTGTGTCATTGTATGATACACCATATGCACCATTCATGCTATTTTTATTTTTTTCCTTTCTGAAATAGTAACACAATTATAACCATGTGGCTATAACATCCCTGTGTGTGTTTCTTTGTGTACATGTGTATGAATCTCATTGAGGCATCTACCGAAGAGTGAAATTTCTGTATCAGAGAGTATATACATCTTCAACTCCTAAATAACTGAACTGTTCCAAAATTGTTGTATCTATCATCAGAAATACACCCTACCAGAAATATGTAACAACTATGATTATTATGTATTCTCTATAAAATCTGCAATTATCAATAAAAACCCTTCTAATATCAGATATCAGATCTATTTGGAAACTGAATCATCAGGGCTTAAGGAGGCATTATATGTGAGAGGAGAAAAAGAGAAAGGAGTCAAGGATCAAGGATCATGCTCAGATTTCTGGCTTTTGAAAAAATTAATATTTGTTATAAGTGTCTTTTTTTTTTTTGCTTCTTCTTTATCTCAAATATTTGCGATAAATTTGAACACTTTGTTTAGTTCCCTAACTGGTTTGGGGTTGGTCTATTTCTCAAATATGCCTTATATGCAGGATCCTCCTTCAGCCACAAGGTGGCGACCTAAGCATCTTTAAATTCAAAGCGCAAGGCTGTGATATCTGAGTGAACTTGATTCAGAAAGGTTATAAAGCAAGAATTCTTTCCTCAGTAGAATTTGTTTTTGTTTTGTTTTTTTGTTTTGTTTTGTTTTGTTTTTTGATTTGGTGGGGCCTACGGAAGTTCCCACGCTAGGGGTGGAATTGGAGCTGTAGCCCCTGGCCTTTGGCACAGCCACAGCCACGCGGCATCCCAGCCACTTCTTTGACCTACACCGCAGCTCTCTGGCAATGCTGGATCCTTAGCCCACTGAGTGAGGCCAGGGAGCGAACCTGAATTCTCTTGGATACAAGTCAGGTTCGTAATGCATTGAGGCACACCGGAAACTCCCCCTCAGTAGATTCTTGATGGATATAATACCCATGATTCTCGCACATTGCAATGCCTTCATATGTGCCACTTTTTTCCTTCTAAAAAAAGGAGCGATCAGACGCCTTTTTTCTTTACTTAAAAAGAAAATTAAACTCTAAACCAGTCGCTGCTCTGCTAACATCCTTACCTGGCCCCCTTTAATTACAGCATATATTGTAGACTCCTTGCCTGACATGTAACTGTTTTAACGTGCATTTCTAGCTTCCTTTACTTCAAACACCCCCCCCTCCCCAAGCACACACACTATGTGTCCCTCTCTCTCTGCACGTTCTAGCCTCAGGGCCTGATCCAGCAACTCCAGATTCCTCCCAGATCTGTACCACGCTGTTCCCACTTCCACAGTGGGGTGAGGGATATTGACTTTGAATGCTTTCGTATTTCTGTTCTACCTACTCAGTGGAAACCTAGACAAGAGTCTCAGTGCTTATATTGCTAGAACTTCCATCTATCATTACCATTCTATGTAACTAAAATGCTTTAAAAGTAAACAAACACTGAGTTGGTTGTGAACAAGATGCTGCTTCTGCCCATGAAATGTCAAGTCAAGGGGAGCTTAGAAGATAGCAGAGCTCAGGAAAGAGTTAGAGACCCAGGCAAGGAGTGCACGTGGAAATCGGTATTAAATACTGTTACAACCAAGTAGTTCACTTAATAAATGTGATTAAATAAATTACTGAGTTTAGCCTTTGGCATGAGAAGTTTCCATAATTCAGTTGATGTGTCAAATATGTCAAGTATTTTTCTCAGCATACATAGTATTGATTTTCCACAAAGGTTACAACTTAACAAACACATAATATTGATTTTTTTTTTTCCCAAGGCTTTCAGTCCAGAGTTAGAAGGATCTCAGTGGAACTGTAATTCCTTCTAACTAAAAGTTTCAACATGCAAATATGTGCCATAAGGCATTAGGCACCATATCCTACACTAGAATTCAAACATCACTCTTTTTTTTTTTTTAATTTCATCTCTTTAATCCTGTGAAATAACTCTTTCCTGATCAGTAATTTTTTTGCACTTAATCTTCTTGAGTTTAAATCCAGAAGATTTCCTCCCTGTATTAACTTATGCTAATTTTTATTCAGTTTTCATTTAAAATTAATTATGTCAATAGTTACTGAGTGCCTACTGAGTACTAGGAAGTAGGCTGTGCCCTAATATATTATTTGTGACATATTCCTATTAATTCTTAGCTATTATTTTGATAAGAGCCTACTCTGTGCCAAGTATTCTTCTGGGAGAAAGAACCTAAGCATCAAAGATTTATAGTGGTATGCTTGAAGCTCTTGTCTACTTTCTACTTGTTAGGAATACACAGAAAGAACTTTATCCCAAAAGTTTTTTCAGAGTTTTTTTTCAGAATTTTTTTTTCAGATCCTTTCAGAGAAGAGCCTCTAATGCCACTTTATAGTCTGGGCTCCATATTTGGAAAGTTGATCTTTCTTCTTCAAGTCAAATCTGGTAGGAAAGCCACATTACATTGATCTTAGCCAACACCTCAAGTGGAGCACGTGAAGTCAGCATATAAATTGCTGTTGACTGTTATTGAACACCCACAGGATGCGAGGCAGTATTCATTCAGCTGAAACTCATTAATTCAAGTGACTAACTAGGTCCCCATTAGGAGGGCTCACATTTTACAAGTGACCAAGCAAGAGAAAAACACCCAGCTGAAAGGCAACAGAACTGGCAGGCACTTTCATCATCTGCTGTTAATTGGAAGAAGGAGGACTTAATTTTATTCAGAATAATGCTTCATCATGGCTTTGGAAAGTAATGAGGTCTCGAGGGACTTGAACTGGCTCCTCCAAAACACCTTCCATGAGACATGGCAGATGGGTTGAAGGAGAGGGCCTTAGAAAATGTTAAGGGCTATGGCTATGGGGAGGTGAGAATGAATAAAATCTACATCTTTGTGTCAAAAGTACCCCCCAAAAATCACATTATTTTCCCTGGGCATCCATGGACTACTCTCTTTGAGGCTGATGTACGGAGAAGAGTAATGGAGGGTTGAGAGAGGGAAATGAGAGCCATGCTGCACTTGAGTTCCAAATGGAGGACCTACACCTCCAGGAGTTCTGGGTGCCTTCTTTGGCTGTGAAAAAAATAAAGAAATTGATGCCCTGCAGTTAGAGTATTCACATTCTTTTGGCTGCATCCATGGCCTGTGGAAAGTATCACCCGTACCTTAGCAGTGACCCACAGTGCTGTAGTGACAACATCAGATCCCCACACACTAGGCCACCAGGGAACTCCTAATTTTTTTAAATACAATTTGATATTGCATCTTCCTACTGATAAACCACTCCTTACTAGTGTTTTCCAATCTACGATATCATTTGAACAAATATTAATTACACATCTCTGTTGAGCTAGGCACTCTGATAGCTACTCCTAGATATTAGGAACATGATTACCAATAATTTCATTCCCTGCCCTCATCAAGTTCACAGTCTAGTAGGGAAGGCAGATGGTAAAAGCAGAGAGGACTACTTAACTACAGACATTATAAAGCTATGAAGAAAAAGCATACCGGATATTTAGAATATGGACCAGTAACTAGCAATGCATATAGTTCAACAGGTCTGGATGATAATACAAATGACAGCTACTTTTTACTGATCACCTACTCTGTTCTAGGCAATATGGTAAGCACTTTGCATTATTTCTTAATTTCACTCACTGTGTGAGTAAGAATCAGATAACCTCTTGTCACAGATGAGACTCTCATCCTGTGGATGTCATGATGCCAGATGCTACCCAACATAATCTCAGCAACAGGCTGGTTTAGCCTGAGGGCTGCCATTTTGCCTTCTCTCTTTTAAGACTCTAGTTTAAGTGTTTCCTTATCTATGGAAGCCTTCTATCCAGGAAGCTAATGTTTTCTCTTCTGTGCTTTCCAATATTCTTGGTTTAAACTTCAATATACTGAAATGTAATTGGTCGGTTTATGTCTGACTCCCCCAAGGGACTGGAATCTTCTTAAGAGAGAAGACTAAGTTTTAACTTTTTTTTTTTTAATTTTTATATCCAGTGGAACTTGCAAGCGCAGTCCTTGATATTTATAAGTATTCATAAATATTTATTGAATCATTGCTGAGTGAAATAAAAATTTGTTCTTATAGTCTAGAGAAAAAACCACCACACCTATTGGAAAATACAGATAGCCTTTCATTTGAATTACTGAGAAAATATTTGAAAGGCAAACTGTTCATTAATAAGGATCTAGAATAGACCACGCACCTGGTATACAATAAATATGAATTTGAAGATTTAAAATGGACAGTATCTTTATTTCCCAACTGTTGATGAACAGTATAAATGTCAACTAAAATAGCAACTAGGTTTCAACCAAAGAGACTCTGCTAGATAATTTAACCTTGCACTTGTTTTGCAAACTTGACTTATGCTAATTGTAATGGAACAAAATGTGCTTTGAAACAAGTACCCTTGTATAATATCAAGCAGTATCTAATAGAATAAGGGACCCTGGAGCTGGAAGGGACTAACAATACACTTTGGTTCAGTCCCTTGCCTACAGAAGGACCACTTGCTTGGGCCTGATGACTCAGGCTGAACCACGACGACCACTCCCAGGTCTCCTGACTCCTACCCAGGGCTAGCTCTTCCTACGACTGTCTATACTCTGCTAAATACTGGGCTCTAACACACTGTTAAATGTAAAAGAAAAAGGGGAAAAAAAGTGTTGCTTCCTACTTCCTTCTTTGCATTGCAGCAACGTACTTGTTTCCAAGGCAAAGACCACCTCAATTCAACTTCCCAATGCCTACCTGAAGCCTTCTGGGTTTGCTTTCTCTGAAAGTGTTCTGTTCATGTGTCATCACTCAATGCTTATAAAAGCTTGAAATTATACCATGGCACTGGGAATCACTCACATCGTTTATTTAAGAATCTCCGAGACGTAAGCATTCCACCTTACAATTAAATTAATCTTAAGAGTAATCTTGTCTTAAATACCCTGATATTCCTCCCAGCAACTAGCAGAGTCTCTGCACATTGTACAAGTGGTAATAATGATGCAAAAATTTTTCAAAATTTATTTCTTAGAAGAAAAAATAATCCAACTATTTAAAAAAAAAAAAAAAACCAAAGTTCAACTCCATGTAAATAAGTTTATCATGGGTAACATTTCTATAGAAATCTAATCACTCCCAGCCTGGATTCCTTGGACCTAGCACAGTGACTGGACTATAACAGTTTCTGAATAAATATAATGTTGAGTGACTGAGTGAGGACGCATTCACTGACAACTGAGGACTTTGTGGCCACATCTTACAGCGGCCTGTCTCCAAACATGAAAGTAGTAAATGAATGAATGAATCCACATCCACATATCCATGTATGCAGGGAACGCTACACATAATAATATTACGTTTAACATAAATGTTGATACATTTTTTTTTAAAGTCTGACTTTTTTGAGGCCTTCTTTAACATAATTAGTGAGACGTAAAGACCAGATGACCTTTTGACAACAACCCCCAGAGCTGGAAGAAATCACGCTTTTCTCCAGAACCTGGCATTGCTGCTATGAGCAGCAGCACTGGGAGCTCCTTGGAAGGAGCAAAATATGTCCTAACGTAGGGCACGGGGCACAGCTAACAGATGGGGACCGGGTGCTACCCCTGTTTTCAGGAGAAGCAGTTAAAAGGCAGATCCTGAAATCAGTTTTGTCCTCACAGCTCCTTATAACTACGGAGCTCTTAGTTCCAGAAAGTTTCTGTAAAGCCGCTAAAAGAACACTGTGTGATTATAATGGACTCTTAGGTCTTGGTCCTTGCTCTGCCCCTAAGTAGTCAAGTGACTTTAGCAAAAGTACTATTCTTTCTCTGGTGGACAGATCCCTCCTTCAAAATGTTTTGTTTGTTTTTTGGGTTTTGTTTTTTTTTTGTCTTTTTGCCTTTTTCTGGGGCCGCTCCCATGGCATATGGAAGTTCCCAGGCTAGGGGTCCAATCAGCGCTGTAGCCACCGGCCTACGCCAGAGCCACAGCAACGAGGGATCCGAGCCGTGTCTGCAACCTACACCACAGCCCACGGCAATGCCAGATCCTTTACCCACTGAGCAAGGGCAGGGATCGAACCCGCAACCTCATGGTTCCTAGTCAGATTTGTTAACCAGTGCGCCACAAAGGGAACTCCTTAAAATGTTTAAGGGACTAGAACAGCAGTTCTCTGTTGCGCTGTGAAGATAAACTGATACATCATGTTCATGTGTGAGAAGCACTTCAGGTTTTCTGAGAGGATAAATAGAGTGATTGTAAATCATTTCCTTAAGATAAAAGAGAGCAGACTGAAGAGGATATAACATCGCATCTCACTTGCATGCTCTTGTGTTTGCTTTAAAGGAAGGGAAGGGAGACAGATTACAGTAAATTCAACTATGAGCACATTTATTTTATCTAAAGCTATTGTAAGGGACCCTAACTGATGCTGTAACAAGAAGAGGTGCCTGCAATGTTCTCATTCTCTGCAATATTTGGAGGGATTTAATCAAAACTTGGGTATGTTTATAGGAATGAGTTGCCTTCCATAGAAGAAAAACTGCTGAGAACAGTGGGGAAGAAGCTGGCTAAATCCTTGCTTGCTAGCACTAAGCTGCAGCAATTTGGATCCAAGTGGATCTCAGGGTTTGGCTTTTCAGAGTCCCTGGGGATACTGCAAAGTTCCCCTAAAGGAAGACTTGTGCCTCCAAGAGTGTACTGTACTTTTCCCTAATTTGGTGAGATTGGAAGAGGGCTGGTTGGAAAAGAATAGTAAGAAAAAGAACTCAAGTAAGCTTAAAATAAGCTTAAAAGTAAGCTTAAAATACCTCTCACTTTAAATATTACCATAAATAGCAGCTCCATTTCTTTTTTATTCTGTGTATGATGTAGTTTAACTAATATTTACATATAGATTTTTCTTTAATAAAAAGAAATTCTCACAGAATTATGTTGAATCATGGTTATAGGTCCCAAATTTTCATAACTGTCTAACGATTTGGGCTGAATATTATCTAAGGCCCCTCGAGTCTCTGATTCAGTGACTTTCTTAAGCAGCAGAGATGTGCGTGTCTGCCTACTGCCACCTGGTGGCAGCAACCTGAACTATACTTACTAAACCGTGAAGTCCCTTTTTTGCCAGGTGTGTTTGTAGTGTCCATCCTGTTTAATGATAACGTCACTGTGTAAGGCTGAGGTGATGAATTTGTAAGTCGAAATGGCCTCACAGGATAATCCGGTTCGTATGACATTTCGGGAGACATAAAATTTTTGATTCTAGTTTTAAAGGCCTCTAGAAACAGATTTTCCAACCTCTCTTGGGTCATTCTGTGTTTAACCACGTTTGCAGTTCTATATTTAACCATGTTTGAAGTTCTTCCTGGCATTACTCCTTCCTGATGTATTACTAATGGATATGTTTAAAGCGGTTTCTCCTAAATTCCAAAACAAAAGTGTTTTGTTGCAATGAAATGAAAAGAATATCCAAGTGACCAGCTGTCCAGACACACACGATGTTAACACTGTTTCAAACAGAGGTCCCTGACTATAACAGCTCTCTCCCAATCAGTACTGTGCAATTAAAATACTCATAAAATACGTCCAATAGCTAAAAGCATGGACTGTCCCAAGTAGCAGAAGGGGAAATCAGCATGGTAGTAGGAATTAGGTGTAAAACTATGAGCAAGTAACTCCTTGCTATAGAACACTGGGGAGATTAATTTCACTGACTCAGTTTCCGTTTCTACATGGGGATAAAAATTCCCACCTTACAGAGCTTATTTGATGACTCAAGTGACTAGAACATAGCAGTGTCTAATCCATGTTAGCTAACTTTTTAAGTCACACAAAACACTCTGAATGCCACTGAAGGCAGGTTTCCAACCCTCAGCAAAAAGCACAATGCCTGGAGTACAGTAGGTGCTCAATACATATCTGTTGAATGAATGTGCGATTGTTACTCACATTCAAACGTCAGCTGGGAAAGGTCACTTGATAACCTTGATGCTCTAGCTCAAATTTACGTAGGTAGGAAATGGGTTGCATCACAAACCAGTGCTATGAGAATAGGACCCAGATCACGTAACATAGTACTATAATTTCTATGTCGTTGTACTCATGCCAGTTTACCTACAAGCCTATGAACTCCTTGAAGGCAGGGGCTGCATGTTCAGCATCACTGCATCTTCCACCCTGAGCATAGGGATCAAGACACGTTCCGTGCTCAGTCAATATTTAAGCTAATTGAGCATGGCTGACCCCTCACCGCACTGTTTCTAGATGAAATTTCACAGGATGAAGTAATTGTATTTCTCTTTCGAGATGAGAAAATGAAACTCTAATCTAATAGAATCAGAAGCTCTTTCTCAGCTACATATTGGTGATTTTAATCTTTAATAAAACCCAGTAACAACCCAGGCCTTCCTTAGAAACTCACTTGTAAGTATTTATAGGAATCAAGGTCAAAAGACGGTTAGAAGTTGGATGCACAGAGAATTTAAGGGCTAAGTGAAAAGACCCCCTGCCCCCGCAAGATTTCAGTTACTATAAAAAATAGCAAGGGGAATCCACTGTCAAAATGTGACAATTCGAGTTGCTAACTGACAACCATACAGAGTGTCAAACAAGATCACGGGGTTTCAGAAAAGCGCAGCTGTTTGTGGTCGAAAGCAAGGCCACCGCACCGCCACAGTTCCTCTGGCCTCATTCCACTTTCAAGCGGATTGGTGGGTAAATTTTGTGAAAACTGTACTATAAAAAGCCCCGACGCAGTCCTTTCTCGGGTCTGCAGAATGAAGAGGGTCAGCTTTACTTAAGTGATTGGCTTCCTGTTTTTCTTAATTATACAAAATGAGGACAATGCAAAACACAGCTGGTGGAAACTCAGATGCTGCTCACAGCCTGAAACGCATAACTACGTTGTGGGGCAACACAGAAAAACTTGCTGGTGAGGAGAGCAGCAGGACATGTTTCCAGGGATGCGCCTACACGGCTGAGAAGCTCACTTCACCACAGAAGACAAGGTTTGGGTCTTGCTGCAGGGTGAAAATGAAGATCGAATAACACCGGCAAGCATGTAATTGCCCAGAAGAGAAAAGAAGAATGGAAAAAAGGGATGTGGGAGAGGACTGAATAATTGGTTTGGGGTGAGTATGACTCTGATACCTACAGGGCGACAAGGGGTGTCCTTGGTATACAGGAAAACTCACAACTACCCCAGCCAGTGAGAACCGAAGCTGCAAAGCATCCTGACGGGTAAGTGACAGTTGTTGAGCGTGGCACCGAATGAGGTCTCCTGGGGAAGAGAGGCCGTATTGCTTGACCAGGACTTGGAACAGGTATTTGATACGATGTGACAGTAAAGAAACTATTTGTACATTTGATGACTCCTTGGTGGATCACTACTCATCTTTCAAGGCTGAGTTCAACTATTACATCCTCTGTGATGCCTTTTTCCAAAAATCAGGCTGAGAAAACACATCATTGCACTTCCTCCATGTCAGATAGCACTCACCAAACTATCAAAGGTCATTTTGTACACATCGGCCTTTCTGCTATATCAGGAGTTCCTGCAAGGTAGAGGCTCCAATCTGATCACTCTTCTAACACCTCAGCAATCAGCATCACGCAGGCCCTTAAGAAGAGCTCAATAAATGTTAATTGAATGAATTAATTTGAATAAACATATGGTTGATAAAATAGAGATGTCTTTATGTGTTCAACCTCATTTCTAGGGTGTGCAAATAAATTCAATTCAACACAGCTTTAATTTGTCATGCCTTCACTGTGTGTCAGGTGTTGGGCTTGATATTGTTAGAAAAAAGCTGCGTGTGAAATCTGAATGCAGGAATTAAATGCTGTTGTTGGATGGCCCTGAGTTCCAGTCTTAGGTAGCTGTCAATGGTCATCCAATTGCTTTATTGTATAACATTTACTAATTGGCCTGACTTTGCCCAGAGTTCTCCCACATATTTGCTTTCCTCTTCTACTATATTAACAAAGCCTCAAAAATTTAGTTGAAGTAGGTAAGAAGAAATTTCTTCTACAAGAGCGCTCAGACAATCCTGGAAAGTAAGAAAACAAGCATCCAAAGATTGCTAACACTCTTCAGCATTTCAGTATGGCATGAAATGAAGTTTCTTGAGAAAAGAGGCCATATTACTTAATTAGGAGTTAAAACAAATCCTATGCATTGTATAATATTTTTACAAATCTGCTTACATATGTGATGACTCCTTGAACTTTTACTTATCTCTCATAACTGTTACAGAATAAGGCTCATTACTTATTATTGTTACATGTTCTATTTCACAGTCTACCTTGCAGCTATATGTGGCCATGTGATATCTATCGGCCAATGAAATGTGAGCAGAAATCTTTTGTGGCAGTTTCTGGGAGTATTCCTTAAGATAGGGTGTTTTTGCACCCTTTCCCAAGCCATCTTTGCCTTGCCATTTTGACTTAAGATTGAGGCGTCTATGATGGATCAGCAAGAGAGCAAAAGTTTACGTCACCGACACTGGATAGCAGCCTACCCTGCACTGGGAGGCAAACAAACTTCCACTGTAGTTAAGCTACTGCTATTTTGGTTTCCCAAAGAGAATTGGAATCAGCACCTAATCCCAACTAAACGTCTGTGTTGAAATTTGGGTTCTCGCCTCAGTTATGGATGAGGTGGGGGGGGGTCGTTAACTGGGGGAATGTATGAATGTAAGGGAGGATGGACCTTGAAATAATTAATGACTGAAAAATTCTTTAAGGGCTTTTCATCTGTATTTATAGAACAAAGATGGAATCTATGTCATGGCCCATAGGTCTTCTAGAACTAGCCCCTACCTCCCTTCTAGCTTTCAAGTAGCCCAATTGATGATAACCACCTACCTCTGTCACATTGCAGTTTCACACCTTCTTCCCACTGATTACGTTGCCCTCTGCCCACTGCTTTACATGACTTATTTGGTCAAGATGCAGCTCAGGTGTTATCTCCTATAGCAGGGCCCTCCTGACTCCCCGAGGTTAGGTGTCTCACCTGCACTTACTTTTATTTTCAGTACAGCTAAATCTATTTATTCTGAAATAAAAAGTGAAATGCACTGGAGTGGATTCACCCAGGCACAGATCCATTCCTGCCCCACCTCCTTTCTCTGTATTCTACTATCAATCAATAAGTGTCCACAGCCCAGACAGTTAGTAGCGCCTCCTCCCCATTCACCAGCTACAACCCCCATGATGATACAAGGGGCTGCCCTACCTCCAGACACAGTATATACACAGAATTGAGCCCACTCCACCACCAGCTTATGTCCTGGCCTGGCCTCAGTCTGTCCCAACTGAGAGTACTACCCAGTTGTCTGTCTGGACAAGGGGGCACTTGTTCCCCAAAGCACCTCTGAATGCCCCAGTGCATATTTTTGACTTAGATCACACAATTGGAATCGTGCACTCTTGTCTCTATCTCTCCTCTATAAATGCTAAGATTCTTGAAAGGCAGGATAGCACTGTATCTCCTTCAGGCATGCTTTTTGAGGTATGTCAAACAGTGGGTGACACATAGCAGGCAGCACCTGGCACATAGTAGGTATTACATAGGTATCACAAAATACGTCCTACATCCATCATGGGCTTTTTGCCTTCAATTATATGGAAGACCTAAAAATCTACCCCTGGTCAGTTCCCAGAGGCTGGATCTTCCTTGAATCCTGTGACAGATAGTTCCTTCTTCTTTTTTTTTTTTTTTTGGCTTTTTAGGGCCACACACATGGAAGTTTCCAGGCCAGGGGTCCAATCAGGGCTGAAGCCGCCGGCCACAGCCACAGCAACTTGGGATCCAAGTGGCGAGTCTGCGACCCACACCACAGTTCACAGCAATACCAGATCCCTAACCTGCTGAGCAAGGCCAGGGAGCAAACCCGCACCCTCATGGATACCTGTCAGATTCCTTTCCTCTGAGCCAGGATGGGAATCCGCGGTGCCAGTCTTGATTTCCATTTCCCTTGTCCCTTCTTTCTCCTTTTCCCACCCCTTTATCAACTCAGTTCAGAAAATACATTTCAGGTGCCTCCTTGGCCAGCGACTGGACTAGAAATATGTCTTAAAGTCAATTTGTCAAAAAAAATTTCCTCTGCATTTTATTTTGTTCTCTTCTGCCAATTTCTTCGTAGAGGGAAGTTATCCTCGTGACTCAAAGCTTGAGGACTGGGAAAGGGGGTTGGAGGAAAATCTGTCTTTTGACATTTAAAAGATATGTGCTAAAATTAGAGAAGAGTTAGCACTTCTATTTAATAGTGAGATGAGACCACTCACATTTATGAACATTCAAAATAGCCCAACTGTGTGTTCCTACCAACCACAAAGGCCTACAGTCTAAAGAAGAGTATGTGGAAAGGAAGGAGAAACTGCCTTGTCATGAATAAGGTCTGGGCTGACAGGTTAGCTGTTTCTTACTTTGGGTACTTTGCTCTCCCTCCCCCCCTTCCCCTCCTCCCCCTTCCCCTTCTCCCCCTTTCTCCTCCTCCCCCCTTCCTCTCCTCTCCCTTCTCCATTCTTCTTCTTTCTCCTCCTTCTCTTTCTTCATCATCTCTGTCTCTGTCTACTCCTTCTTCTCTTTTCCTTTTTCTTCCTCCACCTCCTCTTCTTGCAATCAGAAGAAATCTAAGACTATATTACACCCATTTCACAGAGATGCAAACCAACAGAGCTCTTACATGAATTGCTTAGGAAGAAACCAGTCTTGGCCTCGACCCTGTCTTCCTCTCGGGGGCTCCTCCCCTCCCTCTGTTCCAATGTCAAATGTCTGTGGGTACAGCCTTCTTTTTGAACATTCTCAATGCCTCTTCCCCACTCATGGACCAACAGCGTATTCTTCTCCCATAAGCTTCCAGGGAGATAACGTGTAGATGCAAAAAGCCTCAGAATTCCAGTTGCAGTTAATAGTACTGATCTGGAATGAATGAATGACTGCGTGGCGGGGGTGTGGGATGGAGAAAATGTCTGGGTTTTCAAACATGTTCAGCACGTCAGGGAACAGCATGGAAGGTACATTAAACCACAGCTGGTTAAATTAACATGTGGACATTTGGGGTTTAATTATAGCTACTTTCATTTACTGAATACTTGCCATAGATCAGGCACAGCTCTGGGTACTTCCTCTGCTTCTCCTCAGTTTGTATTTATAGCACTTTGAAGTAAATAGTTCTAGTCTCATTTTACACAGAGGAAACGGAGCCTCTGAGAGATGAAGGAGAGTCCAGATTTAAATCAACATCTTTTTGAATCTGATGTTGCAATAAATTGCAAAATTAGTCACAAGTCTTTGGAGTACTTTTGATTAAAAGGTGAGTCTATTATTTACCCCTTAAAAACGGGTTGGGTCATGACTTGATTTGGCTAATGGAATGCAATAAAGTGATGACGTGGCCACTGGGACCCAGACCTAATGAGGTCTCACTTCTTTCCTTCTTGGGTCACCTGCCTTATGAAGAAGTCTGAGCTACCCTCCTGGAGAGTAAGAGACCAAGAGGAGTGGAGATGATCCATTGCAGCTGAAACACAGCAGGCCCATCAGCCCCCAGGTGAGACCAGCCAGGCCGGCCAAGATCAGCAGAACCCGTCCAGCAGAGCCCTGCCCAAATTGCTGGCAATTCACTGTGAGCTCTGGAAGCTGCTGCATGTTCTTGCTGGGTGTGCAAAGAACGCAATACCCTGGCCACCCTCCACTTGGGCCGTTTCTCAGAGTTGGATTTGCAGTGAGCAAACTTGAAGAATGAGGCAGAGTTTCCCTCTGGGACAAAAAGCCAGGGTTGCCTGATACGTGGTAAGTGATCCACAAATGGTCTAAAATAATATTAGGAACTAGATTAAAATGTTTCCTTTAAGCTATTTTTAAAACAACTATTTTTACTGACTTGCTGAGTAGCGGTTATTCCAGTTTCCATTTATATTAAGTATATAAAGTTACATTAAAAAGTGAATTGACCTAAAGAAGAGCACTAACAATAAATATATTTGAATATGAAAAAAAAAACTATGATGACAGAACCTAAATGACTTATTTTGGGGAATCACTATACAAATCCATATTGCTGCTGCTTCTTTTGGGGGCGGGGTGCATGCATGGCATATGAAGATTTCCGGGCTAGGGGTCCAATCAGAGCCACAGTCACAGCAACAGAGGATCTGAGCCGTGTCTGCGACCTCCACCACAGCTCAAGGCAACGCTGGATCCTTGACCCAATGAGCAAAGCCAGGGATCGAACCCTCACCATCATGGATACTAGTCAGATGCACTTCTGCTGCACCACAATAGGAACGCCTCATATGGCTCCTTATTGAGAGAAATGGGACTCCAAAAAAGGAGGCACTGCTAACTACAGATTGTGAATGATATTACACTTTGAATACTACGAGGAAAAAAGCTATTCCATGTATACTTAAGACAGTCTTTCCCTCAAATAAAGCCATCCAGGAAAAGAACCAAATACCATAGGCAGCTAGGTTGGAACTACAGATATTCTGTTGGAGCAGGAGAAGGATCCTTAACATAAAAGCAAATTTCAGCTTCTTTTACATCCAAGGAAAATCAGTCTGCAGGGAGGAAAAGTTGCCCATGAATCCGGGTGTTAGGATTACACTGCCCCTTCCCCCAGGCATCAGGTCCAAGTGAAGATGTTATCTTACCATAATGGTCATTGCCACGTTCTGGGCTGACAAGCTCTGAGTCACTCTCAGAGCTCCTTATGAACCACTGAGACGAGCTATGAAGATTTCTTAAAGGCAGCTGTGACAAGAGAATCATAGAATGTGATAGTGTGGAAGGGACTTCATCAACTATTCAACCAACTCTTTCATTTCTCAGAAAAGGAAGTGAGGGCCAAGGAGGGGCATCACTTATTCAGTCACACAGCAAGGCAGGAGTGAGACAGCAGAGGCTCCAGGGCTCAGGACTCTCCACTGAGCTTTCTGCTCTGGCTCCCTCCGTGTGGTGTATTGAATGAAGTAGCCTAACGGACCGCAACATAGAGCCTGGGATTTAGGAAAAGGCAGGTATCATTCCCCAAACTGCTTTTCCTCAGCAAGGAGAAGAGAAAGTTATCTACATGCTTAGTGCTACTGAGTTTGTCTCCTGGAAATATTGTTACAGGGCACATATGACTCCATTAAGCTATTGCTTCCTTTAAGCAGGAAAAAAAAAAAATCTTAAACTTTTTATTTTCCTCTTTCCTTCCTCCCTTCCTCTCTCTCTCTCTCTCTCTCTCTCTCTCTCTCTCTCTCTTTCTCTCTTTTTTTTTGACACACCCACAGCATGAGGGAGTTCCAGGCCATGGATTGAATCCTAGTCACAGATGCCACCTGCACAGTAGCTGCAGCAATGCCAGACCCTTTAACCCACTGCACTGGGCCAGGGATGGAACATCTTACATTGTTAAAACAGAAATATCAAATTAACAATTTGGTGTCAATGTCTGTCTACTTGGTCTCTTCCTTTTTGGACCAGGCTTTATCTAAATATGTTCTACATTTTACCACTTGGGAGCCTGATACCAAACAGACTTTTGTACTTTACTTAAAAAATTGGGAAGTTCTCATTGCGGTACAGGGGAAATGAATCTGACTAGTATCCATGAGGATGCAGGTTTGATCCCTGGCCTTGCTCAGTGGATCAGGGATCCAGCATTGTCGTGAGCTGTGGTGTAGGTCACAGATGCAGCTCAGATCCCTGTTTCTGTGGCTGTGGTGTAGGACAGCAGCTGATTCAACCCCTAGCCTAGGAACTTCCATATGCTGCAAATTTGGCCCTGAAGAAAGCAAAAAAAAAAAAAAAAAAAAAATGGAGCCATGCTAAAGCTCCTTAAAATCTTTGCTTGAGCTTTGAGTGTTGTCTATAATGATCTTAGGAATATGTTAACACTCGTGAACCCACCTGGAAGACAGTTCAGGTGAGCACAGGCTTTCCCATGCCTGGTCCCATAACGAAAGGTGCAGAATCCCATGACCCTCTACACTCAGGCTCGCTGCTCTTGGCACTTCAACTGTGGCATGTTCCTACCAGGAAGCCCCTTCCTTCCCTGAAGTGTGCTCTTGCTCCTGTGTTCCCTACCCTAATGGCTGGAATAACCATCTCCACACTTTCCCAAGTTAGAAACAGGCAACTGTCTGACCCTTCCCACTGCAATTTTTTCCTTCCTCAACCAGCATCCCCCCCAGCCAATGGATCACAACTTGGTCCAACTTGTTAATATGCCTCTGAGATTTCCCTTCTGCACATTGGCTCCATTACAACCTCCCCGGCTAGGACCACCATCAGTTCTCTCCTGGACTGCTGTTACACTCTTGGGACTGACTGCCCTATTCCCGGCTGGGTCCATTTCAAAATATTTCCTATCATTGTCCCTAAAGCAATTTGCCATTTGAGCTAACCATCTCCCATCACTGGCTTCTTCAACACCATCAGTGTCCCACCGCACTCAGGATAGAAACAGAGTGACTTTGCAGACTACGCAAGCTTCTCTGCCATCTTAGCCCTCTCCACATTTCTAGCTTCATCTCCTGTAAATCCCTGTTTTGTCCATATCGAGTTACTTATAGTTAGTTCCTTCTGACACACAGGATTCATGCCCCCAAGGAGCAGTCACACACTCTCCACGTCTCCCACAACCACTCCTTTCTTAGTTGCCTCCTACTCAAGGCTCAGTCAGACAGACTCCTCCAGGAAGCTTTGTACTAACCCCCAATTACCAGACTAGATAAAAAGAAGTCAGTCCAACAAGACTCTGGGCTCAAGTCCCTTATAGCACTTTTCATGTTTTAGGATCAAGTGTCCATGCTCATGTGCTTTTCTCCTATGAACTATAGGCTTCTTGAGACTTGAGAAGATTTGTGTTACGCTACATCCCATGTAATGTTTTTCAACTTCGGCTGAATAGTGGAATCACCTGGGAAAACTTTAAAAAATATCATGGCCAGATCTTACTCTAGATGAATCAGAATCTCAGAGGTAGAGCAAGACACACTCCTTGCCTCAGGACTTTTACACTGGCTATTTCCTCCTCCTAGAAAGCTGGCCCCACATGCCCATCCCCTCACCTTCAAGTTTTCTCAGATGTCATTTTCATAATGAGGCCTCCTCTGATCTCTCCATCTAAATTTGGAAGCACCTTTTTCCCACACTGTCTCTATTAGTAGCACATCTCATTCTGCTGTATTATACAACTACTTTTCAATTATGGTTGTTGTGTATCATCTGCTTCCCCAAATGTCAGGATGACTCATTTTGTTCACTAATGTAGCATCAGTGCCTGGCACATAGTAGGTGTTTATTATCTGTCTACCTATCCTTAAGTAGATAAATGAGTGGATTCTATTCCCTCTCAGGTTTAGAGGAAAGAGATTGTTATAAAGTTATGACAGCCTGAAGAAGTGGAACTGATTAATTTTGCCTTAGGAATCAAGAAATGCTTCATGGAGGAGGAGATGATTAAGCTGAGTCTTGAAGGATTTTCTGGGTAGAGAAAGAAGGCAAGTTATTAAAATAAATAGTGTCTTAGTAAGTCCCAAGTTCACATTCCAACAGATTGTAGCCACTCTATAAGATCTTGCTAACACCAAAAGACCATTCAGGCAGAGGGAATGGCATGAACACAGAGATAACAAAGTGCATGGAAGAGTTCCCACCGTGGCTCAGTGACTTACAAACCTGATTTGTATCCATGTGGATGTAGGTTCAATCCCTGGCCTCGCTCAGTGGGTTAAAGATCTGGCATTGCCATGAGCTGTGGTGTAGATTGCAGATGAGGCTTGGATCCCCAGTTGCTGTGGCTAAGGCATAGCTGAAGCTCTGATTTGACCCCTAGTGTGGGAACTTCCATATGCTGTAGGTGTGGCCCTAAAAAGCAAAAACAAACAAAGTGCATGGACTCTTTGGAATGAGTTTAGCGGATAAGTCATAAGTGAAAAGACTAGACAGATGAATTTTTACCAAATTCAATAATTTGTTTATTATTAGATAATGAATTCATTTCTACAATATTACAAAGGATCAACATGTATTTTTAGTATCTCATTCTTATATATAAGCTTACAGTATTAAAATCTATTTGAGTTACCTACTATCATTGATATAACTGTTGCCTATATCTTTCTTGTTAGTTTTCACATGTACTTTCCATTATCATTTAACTCTGTGTGTGTGTGTGTGTGTGTTTTCTACCCACTGAGACCTAACCTCCAGTAATATAAAAATGGGTCTCATGCTCTTTCTTTCACACTCATCATAGTAGTACACCCGAGTAGTGTGTCTATTGTATTGCCCTTAGAGACAATTAACAAATAGCAGCTTTTCTGAAAACACATTCATGTTTTCATTCATCCAAAGAAAATGTTTATTTTACTTCCATACCTACTAAATGCCAGATATTGCATTAAGGACTAGAGATGCAGACATGGAATTCCACCCCTGCTTTCAGGTCCAATTGGGACACAGAAAGGAACAATAACTGTTCAGGGATTAGGTGCTATACTGTGAGTAACCCTGAAGCACTTCATAAGCACAAAGAGGTATAGCTAATCTAACAGAATGCCAACAAGGGCCCGAGGAAACTTTTTGTCCTGAAAACGATGAATATATCTTACATTTTATGTAGATTTAAATTATATTTTTAGAGAGATACCCACAGAGATAATTAGCATACCATTAAAAAGACACTACCCTGCTTAAATCACATATTAAAAGAGAAGTATAGTTTTCTGACAAGACCTTAACCAATTCCTCTTTCATTCAAAACTCAATAATATATGTCAAAAAGTTTATGGTTTGCCATGAGAAAGAGCAGGGAAAAAAAGTACTGGGATTTGGTTAAAGGGGGTCAACTTCTCAGCAGTTCCATCGTTAAACTATAATCAAAGATGAGTAGTACTTAACCACATAGAGAAGGGAGGAAGGACATTCTAAGAATAGAATATATGTGCAAAGGCCCAGAAGCAGAGGAAGAATGGCCAGCGTGGGCATCCTGAGGATGTGTTGCTATAGTACTGCTGGAATGTAGGGAAGCTGGCAAAGTGAATCTGTGGGATAGGGACATGATGCTAAAAATGCAGGAATAAACCCAAATCACAAGGGTCTGAATATGTGGAGGAATCCAGATATTACTATATCATAAGGTAATAGCAGCCATAAACTAGGGATGTAATAGGGGAGTAGACTGGGAGGCAGACAGACCAATTAAGTGATCTCTGTGATAGTAATTCAGGCTCGGGATGAGAAAGGGCTAAATTAAAGCAATGTCAGTTCAGAGAGAGAATAACAGATGGAGGCGTACTTGACAGGACTTGGTGGCTGATGGAATGTGGGGGCTGATGGAGAACTAGATGTCTGGGATGACTCCCAAGTCTCTGGCTTGAGCAGCTGAGTGCCTGGAAGGTGCCACTCGCCATGAGGATGAGTACAGGAGGAGGGGAAGATGTCAAGCAAGTTTTTACGCATGTGAGGTTCAGGGTCCTGGAGTAGTAAGGTGAAAATGTCTCAGGGGCTGACTTCTGGAACTGAGCGGAAGGAAATGCACTGGAGATGCAAATGAAGAGGCCCTTGAGCACCTGAGATGCTCAGCAATCTATTAAATGCTTTTGTCCTTCTGCAGTGTCCTCGGGGTCTGCAGTAATATACCAGGGGCTTCACAAAACCACATTCTTTTTCCTGACTTATAACTATACTTAAAGATATGGAGGAAAAATATATAGTAAAACAAATGCAAATATCCTATGATCTGGAGTATAAAATTTGCATGGATTTTTAGGGTAAACTAGAGTCTCCGAATGAATTGCTGGCTCTTTGACTTGCACTTAAAATCTCAGCCTCGCACTACATCCATGGAACCCTAAGCTGTGTGTTCACCCTCCTCTGGTTCTGGTCCTTTGGTGGAAACACTTAAACAAGACTGCACTAAAGCAGTTCACAGGCTCTCTGTGATTTTTGGTCCCAGTGAGCAGCCCATTCAAGGGGTCAACCTAGAAGAATGAGACACACCTGTAGCTGTGAGTTAAAGGCAGCTGCTGCTCTGCTCTCACTCAGCTCTGTCTCCCCATATGTTGAAAAGACTGAAAGAATCCCTGTTGAAACATTAAAATGTGGAAAGAAACAGGCAGCGATTCGGATGTTATAGTGCCTTTGGAGTGAACATCATATTGGGGTTGCAATTTTATCCTTACTCTACCCCAGCCAGCTCATTCACAGACCTTGAAATCGTTGCAGAAGTTACCTGCTAAGAGGTCAGATGCTTCTTTCATATTTGGTTGTTACCTGCTGCCTTCAAAATATGTACTATAAAGTGTAAAAAAAATTCCTTTCACCACCAGGTAGCCTCAATGTAAAGATCACTCCACATTTACTGATCTCAAACTAATAAACTTTCAGTAGAAAAAAAAGAGCATTTTTTTTAAAGTGCTAAAACTAGTTACTGAAGCCTCTCTGTTTTTATAACTTTTTATTTTTTTAGCTTTTTAGGGCCACATCCATAGCATATGGAAGTTCTCAGGCTAAGTGTCAAATGGGAGCTGTAGCTGCTGACCACACCATAGCCACAGCAACTTGAGATCCATCTGAGCTGCACCACAGTTCACAGCAACACTAGGTCCTTAACCCACTGAGCCAGGCCAGGGATCAAAACCATGTCCTCATGGATATCAGTCAGATTCATTTCCGCTGAGCGATGACGGGAACTCCTAAAGTTCCTCTGTTTTAAGAGAAACATGGGAAGGCTATCTTCCATCTTTACACACAATGACTCCAGTATTTGTGGTTAACAGCTGTTTCCTTCTTCCTGCTGGTAGAACTCTTCGTTTTATTTTCTTTTACAAATATTGAAAGAAATGAAGGAGCACTGCATCAAACAACTCTGAGAAGTTTGGGATCTATTTTTCAATAAGAAACATTCCACTTATTAGACTCGTGATGCAAGCTGTGATATGAATGCAAAGGACATTCCATCTTTGGAAGTCTTGACAGAGTCAGTTTTTCTTCACTTTCTCCTCATTCAGCCAGGCCTTTCTTAGTAAAGGAAAATCTCATCACCATGTACTATATTTACTTCCTCTATGAGTCATTCTTATCATGATCATTCCTCCAGCAGCGAGCCAATCTTTTTTTTTTTTTCCTAAAGGGAGAAGACGGAGTTTTTTCTTTTTTTTTTTTTGTTTGTTTGTTGCTTTTTGTCTTTTTAAGTTTACTGAGCACCTACTATGGGACAACTCTACTAAGCTACTGCTGAAATCTAATTTTATCTCTAAAACACAATTCATATTACTATTCTAATTGTATAGTGTCTCTCATGCCAAATCTATACTAATTACAAGAAATTCTATTAACTTTTTAAAAAGTGATTTATCTGCCTTTTCAAGCAGAACCCACTCTTTCAAAAAATTCAACATTTATTTTTTGCTCATGTTCACAACTAATGAGACTGGAACTGTGAGTTGAAGTAATTGGTGCTCATTTAGAAAGTGGTAGGACCAAGCTTCTTCTGATGAGAAAGAAAAGGCTGGCAAGATAAAGTTAGGTGAGGCGAGCCACAGATTTAAATTCTAGTCTAAGAAGTTGAACTTGATTAGAGAAATATTCAGAAATCTATGTAGTTCATTAAGTAAAAGCGTGATGCTATGAAAATTATATTTTAGTGCGATTCATTACGTTTATCAGGGACTTGGATTACACGGATAAAAATTATACTAATTTTGGAGGGGGCAAGATAGGACATTAAAAAAAAGTTGGAGGAGTCAGTGGTATCAAAATACTAATAAATTAAATTAAGGAACTACATAGTTATACAGTGGCAATGAACGATGCACCAACTCTGAATTGCATGTATTTATATCCTAGATCTAGCTCTATAACTATATATCTATCAGTGAATCATGGGAGTACAAATCTGAGGAATAATTTTATAATCTTTTTTTTTTTGCCTTTTATGGCTACACCTGCAGCATATGGAAGTTCCCAGGCTAGAGGCTGAATCAAAGCTGTATCTGCCAGCCTACACCACAACACCACAGCCACAAGCAACGCCAAATCCAAGGTGAGTCTGTGACCTACACCACAGCTCACAGCAATGCTGGATCTTTAACCAACTGAGTGAGGCCAGGGATAGAACCTGCATTCTCATGCACATTAATCAGGTTCAAACCTCCTGAGCCACAATGGGAAATCCTATAATCTTCCAACGGTAGAAAAAGAATATTTATTAAATTATGAGACTAGCTGTTCTCAATAAGGTCGAGATTTAAAAAAAGAAAGTTTTGAGTGGCAGAAAGAAGGATTTAAATTGGACTCAAAGTTTATAAGAAAAGGGAGTAGTTCTGATCTAGAGTGATGACAGCATAGCCCTTTCTAGAAATCCTTGTAGCTTAGGACAGGCATGCGTGTACATTTGCTATAAGTAGCTCAGTGAAAGGCTAGGTGTCCTCCTGATTCTAGTTCTAAAAAGAGATGCCTAGTATCAGTGGTTGTTAAGAATAAAGAATGCCAATTTCATGGTTTTGCTTTCATTTGACCCAATGAAAGAAAGAGATGGGAACTCCAAGCTTCCTTGAAAGGTCTCTTTAAGCCTGATGATTTTGTGGTTTTATGCTTCATTTCACCACTGAAATACTCAGAAAATAGCCAACTCCTATCAATGACAATTCAACAGTCCCAGATATTTCAATTTCAGCTAAGATTAGATTGTTCTTAAGTGTATCTGAAAGAAGCATGGCCGATCTGCTTCACATGGTAGCATATGAATAAGCATTTGCTTCTAATTCCACCCACTACTGCTCCTTCTTTCTGTTGCTTTTAAAAGCATCTGCTATCACAGATGCAGAAGATATGTCACTATGAACAACTGCTTTATTTGAAAGAGCTACATTTCATTTCTGTCATCTCTTCAAAGTAAAACTCAACCATTTTCAGGCAATACCAGTGCAATGAACAGAGAAATCCTTACAGGCCCACCTTTATTTTAAGGGTTAAATCTAAAAAAAAAAAAAAAAAGTTTCTACTTCAATGTACCCTAAGGCTATGCGACTTAATATTTTTGGCTACTTGTGCTTGATACATGCAAAAGAATATATGTAGCATAAAGGGAAGTTTTGAAGTGTAGTAATAAAATAAACACCAACTTTAAAACTAGAATATAATGAGTTTGGGGCTATACTTTCTGCTAACGAACTCTGTATTTCTGTATCCTTTATGTCCTAAAATTTTTAGCATTCCTTTTATCATTTTTATGGTTTTAATATTTACACAGGGGTCTACCCCAAAACATATTGTTCAGATTTGCTTGTTTTTGAGCTTCATACAAATGTTATTGTATCAGTTTTCTTTGACTTGGTTTTCCCATTCAATATTTATCCACATTCACTCATTTATTGTTGTTGTTGTTGTTTTATTCTTATGGCCAAACCCACAGCGTATGGAAATTCCTGGGCCAGGGATTGAACCCAAGCCATAGTTTCAACCTATGCCACTGTTATAGCAAAGCCAGATGCTTAACCCATTGCACCAGAACAGGAACTCCACATTCATTCATTTGTTTTGCTGTGTGTATTCCACTATGCAAATATACCACAATTATATTTGCATCCTCTTGTTGATATATGTTTGTGTTTTTCTAAGCTTTACTTATTTATTTATTTATTTTTAGGGACAAAGTTGCTATAGTCAATCAATAGTTACAAGAGTTTCTCTACAGTATACAACCAGAAGTGGAAGTGTGAAGTCATAATGTTCAGTTTTATAAAATAATGTTAATTTGTTTTCCAAAATTGTGGTAGCCACCAGTAGCATATGAGAAACCATCTCAATAGCATTTGACAATATCAGGCTTCCTAATTTTATGCTCCTATAAGTGGGTATAATATGGAATTGAGTTTAATTTAGATTCACTTATTACTTGGAAGGTCTGGTATCTTATATGCTTATTCATTTTGTTTGTTTTTACTTTCCTTTCTGAAATGTTTGATGTTGGATGCAACTAGAAATTCTCATACTAAGTGAAGTAAGTCAGAAAGAGAAAGACAAATACCATATGATGTCACTTATATGTGGAATCTAAAATATGGGGCACAGATGAACCTGTCTATAAGAGCAGAAACAGACTCAGACATGGAGAATAGACTTGTGGTTTCTAAGGGGGAGGGAAAAAGAACTGGAATGGACAGGGAGTTTGGTTTGGTAGATGCAAACTACTACATTTAGAATGGACAAGCAATGAGGTCCTGCTGTATAGCACAGGGAACTATATCCAGTCATTTGTGATAGAATGTGATGGAAGATAATATGAGAAAAAGAATGTAAATATATGAATAACTGGGTCAATTTGCTGTACAGCATAAATTGACAGAACATTGTAAATCAGCAACTATATAAAAATTAAAAATTTAAAAAAATGTTTGATGATTAATTGACCATTTTTTCCTACTGTATTGGTTGTTTCTATTTGTATTAGCTTTTAAGAAGTCTTTATATATTCTCAATAAAATACTTTGTTGACTATTTCTGTTGCAAAAACTCTCTCATTTGTGGTATCTTTTGATAAAGGGAATTTCTTTAATGTAAATGAGTCCAACAATCTTTTCTTTAATGGGTTTATGTTTTGTTTAAGAAATACTTCCTAATGACAAGATCATTAACTTTTCTACTAAAATGTTTAAAACCTTGTTTTTTCACTTATGTATTTAACCAGTCTTTTGTTTTTCACTGTTTATTAACTGGTCTTCCTTCCTTCAATGTTCTGCCGTGCCATTTCCAAATAGTTATCAAATACTTATACCATGTGCCAGGTAGTATTTTAGGTGTTTTATTGATAATTAATTCACTAAATCTGCATAATAACCATATGAAGTAGGTACTATTTTCATTCTTTTTTTTAATAATAAGAAAAATGTAGCATGGATAAGTTAATAACTTGGGTCAAGAACTAGTACTTTATTCATTTTTTTTAATAATAAGAAAACTGTAGCATGGATAAGTTAATAACTTTTGAGGTCCTCTCTTCAATTAGTCACTGCATTTATGCAATTATGTCTTTGTTGGAATGCTTTAGTATACAGTATTTCTTTTCTGATTGGCCACATACTCCAGCTAGCTCTTTTTAAAATGAGGGCCTTGGCTATTTCTTAGCCTTTACTCTTCCCAGATATATTTTAAATTATATTGTCAAGCTTGTCAAAAAATCCTATTGGAACTTTTATGAGAATTGTATTAACTCTATACAGGTCAGTTTGGAAGACATGACATCTTTATTGAATCTTTAGATTCATAATATGGCATGCACTGCATTTAAGTCTTGTTTAACAATTCTCCATAAAAGCTAACACACATTTTATTCTGTAAAGGTTTTGCATATATGTTGTTTGATTAACTCCCAAGTACCTTATAGGAATCTCATATTTGGCTTTCCACCTTGATGGGGCTTGTCAGTAAAAGCAGAAAAATAAATCACCTTTTTGTAAAGAAATCTGAATGATTTTCCTCAGGGTGACTTTGACTTCCCAATATCTTATTGTTCATTGCTCTCTGTTTTAGTTCAAGTCACTGTTATTCTCCTATACTGCTGCAAGCACATATCCCCGTGATAGGTTATTGCCTGCTATTTGAAAAGAAAAACACTTTCAGCTATTGTGATTAGAATATAGTAGAAGGAAGCTGAGTTACAGGGTAAGGAAATCCTGGGTTTATATGTTCTGGATTTAACTGAGCTAGTCTTTCTGCCACCGATTATGTTCATTTCTCTACCTTGCAGGTCTATTATGGGAGAACCTCTGATAAACAGAGAAGATACCCAACACTTTTTATTCCATCATTCCACCCTGACGCCTCTGTTTCACATTACCATGCTTACCGGGCCCACGTGCATACGAACACACCCTGCAAAAGTCATTTTATCTACCATATTTAACAACATATCAAGCATGGAGTCTGAAAAATGAACCAAACATGGTTAAATTTTATTAAATTGACTATTTAGTTTTCTATTAAAACAGTGAGTTAAACCTCCTGGCCTGCAATCTCTTATGACATTTATTTTTGTCTCATGAAGTTTCATTTCACAAACAAAATAATGTATTTATTCAAGACAGGGGTTTTAACAGATGTCTTCTCCTGATCTTTCAAAATGTAGTTCTGGCATTTAAATGCCCCTAGCACATCTGATAGCTGACTTGCACTAAGCTCCAAACTTCACTGAGTGGGCCGGTTCATTCCTGGGTCAGATTCACTCCTGCAGTGTTTGGCAAAATACTGCTGTGAGTCTAAGTAAATCCATGAAAACCAAGTCCACTATGTTACCCAGTCTTTGCCGTTTAGCTCTCTTCTAACTGGTGGAAAAAAATCAATGACCTTTCTGTAAAGAAATTGGAATTGCTTTCCTCTGGAGCCCCACCGCTTCACTCCTCTCTCAGAGCTCGTTCAAACCATGGCCACTGTTTCCTAACTGGACTTGGCTTTCAGTTACTCCCTTCTCCAGTGCACTTTCCATTCTGAGAACCTCACTCCTCTGTTTAACACCCATGTGTCCCCAGTTGCCTATACAAGAAAGTCCAAAGAGTTAAAGATGACCTGTATAGCTACTCTGACCATAGGAAACCCTGACCCCAGCTTCATTTCCCTCATTCCTCCCAGCCTATAACAGACTCATCAAACCTATTGCCATTTCCTGAACCTGTCTCACAATTCCAGCTCTCCATTTACTAAAGAACATTTGTTAAGGATCTACCACATACCAAACACTGAGGATACAGGGGATATGAAGATGTAGTCCCATCCCCCCATCCATGCTGTTTCCCCACCTAGAATAACTTCTAGCAACTCCTAATAACCCTCCAAAACCCATTCAAATATCTCTTTCTTTTCGTAGCTCTCTCTAATCACCTATTTTCAGAATGAATCACCCATTCTTCTGTACTCCTAGTATTTCTATTATGATGTCTGGATCATTAGAATGTTATCTATTGCTTTCATTTTGTCCCTAATTCCTAAGAGGTAGCCATGCTTTCTTCTGTGCCTCTGGATTGACAAGGCTGACCAGAGAGTCACCCTAAAGTTACAGGCTCTAATGCCCCTTGAAAGAACTGTTCTAAGCGTCCTGGCTTTGGAGAGGAAGCAGAGAGATTTGGGTTAAGGGTAGAAGGTAAAGAAGAAAAGGGATGTCTTTGAGATTCTGGGAGGTAAGTAGAGGAGATTGCAGGAATCTGAGAAGGAAATAGAAGTCCATGGGTCAGGTCTTTGAGGTCCATGGAAACAGGTGTGTGGGGCACCTGTAGACAAGCCAAAGCTTGGAGAGTAATGTTCCCACTTCACCAGTGCTTCCCATGCCCATGTGTATCAGGGAAGGGAGGCTTAAGACCCACAGAGACCATGGAGGTTCAAGCAATGTATTCATGTCTTCATGGAATCCAACATGCAGGGTTGACCAATCACCCAAGAGGCTCCATGCTATGAAAAGTCAGTCTTGAGAAGGTCCTGAAAACTGTTGCCTAATACTGAGGGAGGGAGGAGAATAACAATTCTCTTAGACAGGCTAGAAGTCAAAAATTCTCCGAAATAGTATTTGAAGGCTAAGAGTCAGAAATGAAACTAAAGAAATACGATATTGAAGGCACACCAGATTTTGTGTGCTGATGTTCTTCTCAATTACACATTATTCTATTATAACATATATCGATTTGTTCTATAATTATCCATTCACCTCCTCCTCTGAATTCTGAACCCTTTGAGGACAGGGGTCCTATCTCAATTATCTCTGTCACTTCAAGTCATGGTTCAGGGTTTTGCACACCAAAAGAGCTCAATAATGTTTATCAAACAACTCTCAAAATGACCAACTGTACCTGGAAAGAAACTGAAGAACTGGAACTTATTGTAAAACCTCATCTCCTATAATACATTTCATTTGAGGTCTTTCCACACACTTCTATCTATATATAAGCCAAATGTCACAGTGTTTTCTAACTGAAGCATACGATTTTCTACTATCTGTAATTTGTATACAGAGTCAAATTTCTTCCAAGCACAGATAAGCACTTGAGACATGTTCACCTCTAAATATTATCTCAGCAAATGGGAAAGAATTTGATATGACAATTTGTATAATCAGCCTTTTTCCTCCCTGTTAGAAGGGCAATGGTGAGCATCTAGGTTTGTGTTTCTACTTGCTGTCACACGTAACAATCACTGCAGGGCAAATAGTAATTAGTGTGTAATGAACAGTGTCCAATTGGGATCAGCTTCTGAATTACCATCTAAATGTGGCGATGGCAGAAAATTTACCATGATCATTGATGCCCAGCAAGTCCCAAGAGAGTCCATTCTCAAAAATCTTAACACCCTTAGCACAATTCTTCCTCTGTCTTCTTAAGCTAGCATTTATGCTTGGTACCTCTTCTTTTCCCAATTAGATAAGCTCTGAGGTTAGGAAACATATCTTGAACTTTTAAAAATTCCTGATAGCATAGGCCTTTGTACTTTAGAATAGAAGAGGTCAGCGCTGAGTAAACACATACTGATGAACTAATCAGACAGGGTCCAGAATAATACAACTTTAAACTATGTCTTGTAAATATTTGCTTTCTATTTTCTGGAGGGGAGGGGAGGGCATGTAGGGAAAAAACAGATCTAATTAAAATTCTGTGATTTAAGCCACTGGCGAAGTTGTGTACTTTAGTAGAGGAAGGCATTCATTCTCTTCACGTTGCTGTTGCATTCATTCCATAGATGCTGTGTCTTTACCCAATGCTGCCCAAGGACTGTACAGTTGTGAATAATGCTGAAGTCCTTCTCTCATAGAGCATACCATCAATCTTTTTTTTTTGGGGGGGGGGATATACATCAATTAACCAAACAAGCAAAGAGATTTAAAGCCTATGATGGGTGATGAGGGCAGAGAGGTAAATAAGACATGGGTCTGCTCCTGAGGCGTGCCAATTAGGAAGAAACTGATTTGACAAATCAAAGATACAGATTGGACCATGCCACTCTGATTCAAACAGGGCAGCACTTCTCATTTTCCTCATGATAAAGTTCACCACTTATCAGTGTCACACCAACCTCTCCAGGGTGAAGGTGTGATTTACATCTCTACTGTTATCTTTCATCCCCCTTCCTTCTCACCAGCAGCTCTGATTGTACTGCTGCAATGACTCAGAAAACTCTACAGTCGTGGTCTATGCCTTTGTCATGCTGACAATCCCTGAAGCCTAAAATGACCTTCCCTAAATGGCATTCCAGCCTGCCTGACAAATGCCTATCTCATGAAGCAATTCCTCCATGAAACCTACCATCCCAATCCCCTAGACAGAACTGACTATGATTTTGTGCGTGCTCCTCTTATCCTATAAGATTTTTAATTAAACACTGCTATACTTTGTTACCTGTATCACATGTATATTTGTCTTTTTCTAGGATGCCATAAGATTCATCAGGGAGAAGAATATATGATATTTATTTCTCTATCCTCAGCTCTTAGTCCTTAGCATGAATGAAAGAGTGAACTCACCTCTTAAGACAATGGGCAATGTTCCTCAAACTTGAGTACACTTAGAATGAACAGGGGTTTATAAATCCCCATGCCTAGGCTGCATCCACAATCAATTAAATGAGAATTTCTCCAGGGTGGGATCCAGGTAGTAAGATCTTTAAAATTCCCCAAAAGATTGCAAATTGTAGTCAGGATTGAAACCCACTGACCTAAGGGTTCAGTGAGTTATGGTAATCTTTCTGAGTATGGTTTAAGGTATGTGATATAGGTATAAACTAGAGTTCACTGAGTTAAAAGTGTGAGTAGTGAGAAAGAGGACAGAAGTAAGTATAGACCAATAGAAGGCTAGTCTCTTAAGATTTTCCCTGTAGCTAATTAAGTTAGGAAACATAGCCTTAGGTGGCATTAGCATATTAAAGACTGAGAAACCATTCAGCAAAGAAAGCTGTTTACTGTTGTTTAATTCAACATTTTCTAAATTTACATGACTTCAAAACATTGCTTTTTCCTGCCTAACACCTATTATCCAGAGAGATGACAATACAGACTTTTCCTTCAAGAAGTTAGGT
The DNA here is from genome assembly GCF_016906955.1 of Phacochoerus africanus. Taxonomy (NCBI): domain Eukaryota; kingdom Metazoa; phylum Chordata; class Mammalia; order Artiodactyla; family Suidae; genus Phacochoerus; species Phacochoerus africanus. The sequence goes on from NC_062554.1 coordinate 18,326,661, forward strand.
GATAATGGGAGTGCCTGTAATGATAACAGCTTGGAGGAGGGAAGGAGTTGAGAGATTTCATTTCTTTAAAAAAAGGAAGACTGTCATCTTTGCAAAATCAAAGGATGGAGGCACTGGGAAGGGAGAAATTGAAGACGCCCTAACATTTATTTAGCATCTTCCCTGTGCCTGGTCTGTATGCTCGGGAGACAGAGAAGAGGTAAGTACTCCACCTGGGAGCAAAAACCTCAACCAAGAAGTGGCATTTGAGTTGGTTTTTCAGACTAGCAGAGAGGTTACCAGGAAGAAAAAAAGGCAAGATGACAGTCTTAATAAAGTGTGAGAAAGGAGCATGATAGAGCAAGGTCAGAGGATAAAGGGAGTTGTAGCTAGAATATAGGCAGGACCAATAAGACATGAGGCTAGAAAATTAGACTAGTCCATATATAGTGCTTTGAAGGGCATGTGCGCCAATTTTGGCATATATGAGATATAAAATAAAGAATGTTGTACTATATTTATCTTACAGAAAAATCACTTTGACGGCACTGTGAGTGATAGACTGGAGGTGGATAAACCTGTGACAAAGCGACCAGTTCTGAGCCTCTTGTAATTATGGGACCATTGCAGGTTTCCATGGATACAAGTAGGCCTAGAAAATTAGTAACAGAGTATGGAATATCATGTGATCTTGATTGGTTTAAAGCAAACCTCCTTCCTCAGGACTCTTGGGCATGTTTCCAAAATATAAACTCAGCATTGAAGTCATCTGCTGCTATGAAAGTTCTTTGGAATCATGGAGATGACCCGTCATGCAAAAAGTAGATCACAAAATGTAGGTCACTCAAAAAAAAAAAAAAAAATCACAACAGGGCTTTGCAAAATGGAAACAGAAAATGATACTCATTTTAGATTTATTTTTGGGGTCTTGTACTTTTCTTGAAAGTATTACTGTGATAGAAAAAGTTCTATTCCTAGGTTTTATTTTGAGATGCCACAAACTGCATCTTAATGAAAGCCTTTGCAATCGTCAAAGCTATCTCATGAAGAGGTAAAGCCCCTTTGTAGAAAGGGAACAGGTTCTCTGCTTATCTGAATGACGAATATGCAAGCCGCTGAACCTTTTCATGTCCAGTCCCTTGGAGAGCTACACGGGCACAAGGTGTTTCGCAGACCTGCACAGACCACTCTTCCAAAACGAAACATATTTTGGCTCTCAACTCAAGGTAGAAATGACTTCACAGGTTATTCCTGTTTTAATTCTTCCTGAGGTGATTTCAAGCTTTACTCAGATTACTAATGAAAGCTTAATATGTTTGTTTTAACCACAACTAAAAGAATAAAAGAAGAAATGGCACAAAATTATGCATATGTTCCAGATGCTTTCCTGTTTTTTAAGTCATGTGTTAAAGACTATTTTGCTTTGGTTTTTGTTTTTGGCCCCACCCGCGGCATACGAAAGTTCCCAGGACAGAGATCCAGTCTGAGCCACAGCTACAATCTATGCCACGTCTGCAGCAATGTCAGATCCTTAACCCACTGTGCCAGAGTGGAAACTCCTAAAGACTAGTTTTGAAGTAGGGAGGTAAAGCTATCCCCAGTCTGATTTTTTAAGCTTACTTTTAAAGCAAAAAATAAAAATAGACACTACAGAATAGAGACATTGCCAAAACCAAATATATGGCATCTTAAGGGTAAGAATTAAATAAATATTAATATAGAAAAAATCCAATGTCTGAGAAATTTAAATTAAGTGTTACAGGAAAAAAAGACTTTTAATGTTTTTCATTTTCTACATGTATACCTATCATTGGCTAACTTTAGGCTAAAGAGTTTTATTAGGCAAACTACGAATGTCTTATCAACTGTAAAAAGGATCAGCTTCACTCTGTTGAAATTCCTAAAGGAAGGATGAAGTTTAGGTGGCAAATATCAATTCAACTTAAGGAAGGCATTTCTAATGATTAGCAGTATTGCTAGATTAAAAGTGCAGCCACTGAGAGGGAGTGTGCTGTCCTTCACGGGTGGAATTCCAGTAGAAGTGAAAGGGCCAGTGTGTGTTGCCTCAGAAAGCATTATGTATGAACCAGACAACCACTCAATTCCCTCTTGATTTGAGATGACATATTCTCAATGAGAACTGAACTGAGGACTGAACTCTTGACTCTATGGCAAGAAATCCATCACTTTCCTAATCAGTAATTCAAAATACTATTTCTGGAAGACTTACTATGTATCAGGTTCTATGCAAGGTAGTGATGGTAACAGATTGAATGTCTTGTGCTTATGGAGTTTAGAGTCCAACTAGGAAGACAGGCACAATCACGTTAATTATAAGACAGGATGATGACATGGACACATGCATTTTTCTTCCTTTTAACGATTATTACTATTGTTACACAAAAACATTTTTTTCCTGAAAAATTGATGCTATTTTCAAAGCACTCCACCTTTCTCCATCTGGGCTTTCCCAAATGCGAGAATGCAAACATATCAACAAGTTGTTTTAACGAGAACAACAACAAGGCCAATGGAGGTGGAGATTACACTGAGAAGAGGGGATGAGTGGATATATACATTCTTCTATACTCTAGTTTTGGTATTAATTTATTTGTAAAGTGTAGATGCTTTTCAAGGGTAAGGGGGGTTGATACAGCCATGGCAGCCATGGACCATGAGAGCAGCAGTCAGTTATTGTGGTGTAAATAAAGAAAACCTATCTCTAAAACCTTGACTTTTATGCTCGATAATGGATAAATTAGGCTGACACCATCAGAACCCATTAATCGATTATGGCATCAATAAAACTGGAACAACGCGTCATGTGGTCTCCTGATGTGCGATGATAAGAAGTAGCCAGTGCTGCCCATAAAACATTCCTGCCATTTGAAAGCAGAAAACAAAAAAAAACCCAGAAACACAAAAATCTTCAATCTAATCAGGCTTCTACCCTAATTAGCAAGTTATAGGAAAAGGAGTAGGAGAAAAGGATTCAATTAAAAAACTATCACAAGAATTATTCTAGACAAATCCAGAACACGGAAAATTATCTAGGGTGTGTATCCTAGCTTCTTTTACATGCATGGGATGAAAAAAGAGGGGAAGGCAATTAAAAAGTATTTAAGATTATATAAACCATAGACAATTTGTAGACCTTGACTGAATCCTAATTAGAACAAACTAATTATAAAAAACACCACTTTTTGTGGTAATCATTCTTTAATACAAATGTGTATCAAATCATCACATTCTACATCTCCCCCTCCCTTAGGGCTGGACCTGCAGCATATAGAAATTTCTGGGCTAGGGGTCAAATCAGAGCTGCAGTTGCAAGCCTACACCACAGCCACAGAAACGCCAGATCCAAGCTGCATCTGAGACCTGTGCCACAGCTTGTGGCAGCACTGGATCCTTAATCCACTGAGCAAGGTCAGGGATTGAACCCAAATCCTTACGGACACTATGTCGGGTTCTCAACCCACTGATCCACAATGGGAACTCCACATTGTACATCTTAAAGTTACAAAATGTTATATGTTTATTATGTCTCAATGTACCAGAAAAGGGAAAGCAAGGGAAATAAAGGGAAAAAAAGCTAGTTTTACGACATTTGGGAAATACTGCACATAGACTAAATATTAGATATTACTCATGAATCATTGCTAATTGTTCTTAGTTTGATAATTACATTTTTGTTATATTAAAAATAAAACTTACCTTTTAGAAAACCATGCTGAGCTGTTTATGGGTAAAATTATGTTTTAAATTATTACATCAAACAGATTTCAAATAAGTGGGAAGGAGCAGATAGACGAAATAAGAATGTGAATATAGGGGTTGATTATTCTATTCTCTCTACTTTTGGGTATGTTTGAAAATTTCCATAATAAAAAGTTTTAAAAAACACTTTCCCTTGGTGATAGGGAGATATGTCTGACTCTCATACTCGAAGACCAGAGAAAATCTTTAGCTATAAATATAAAGACTCATCATGATTTCATAAAGCTGATAGATTCAAAAACAAGTTGGTACACGAAGCACAAGACCAGTTTTATAAAATGGTGGAAAATGAAAACCAAAAACAATGCGAGGTTTTAGACTTGCTTTTGACGGAGTGTTGGAAATGGGGTGTAGAAACACCTTCTGAGAGACGAAAATGACAGTAATATATAATATCAGATTGGGAATTTCCACTGTGGTGCAGTGGAAACGAATCCAACTAGTATCATGAGGATGCGTGTTCGATCCTTGGCCTTGCTCAGTGGGTTAAGGATCCAGCATTGCCGTGAGCTGTGGTGTGAACCGCAGATGTGGCTGGGATCCTGCGTTGCTGTGGCTATGGCATGGGAGGCAGCTATAGCTCTGATTAGACCCCTAGCCTGGGAACTTCCATATGCCATGGGTTTGGCCCTAAAAAAAAAGAAAAATTAAAATAAAAAAATAAAAAACAATTTAAACAAAAAAGGAGACTACCTGATGAATGAATGTGTCAGATAATTCAAAAGCCTTTTTTTTTTTTTTTTTAAAGATTCTGATACACTTTATCTTGATTTTAAGGAGTATTTCATCCATGGCCAAAGTTATAAAAACACATACAAGGAAATACAATTTTTGAGAAGGGAAGAAGAGCTGATACCTCAAGCACAAGCGTGTTGGATCATGAGAAAAGGAGAGGAACCTCTTTCAATGTGATAGAAGGAAAGCAAAGAGCCGCCCAAGAATCAAAGGCATTGGTAGAAGATGAGGGCGTTCAAAGGCAGATGTCTGTCTTAGTGAAGCAGGGGGCCAAGACTTTGGCTGAGAGCAAAGGAAATGATCGTAGTGATGGATGATGGAATTTTTGCAGGACAAGAAGAATAAATTCAAGAATGTGTGGATAGGGAGTGATGGGAGTCAGTGGATTAGAAGTCTCTGCGCAATCAATGTATTTTGGCAACAGCGGTAGTTGAGTAAATAAGCTTGTAGAAAAATCTCTGACTAACCGGGCATAAATGTAACTTGGCTTCCAATGATTTTTCAAAAATAGACAGATTGAAGGGGACTTTGTGGGAAAAATCAGTTTGAAGGTAAAAGATAATCCTATGAAGCAAGACATTCATTCCAAATTTATCAGTTTTCTAAGTTTTATTCTTGTTTAGGTAATATTTAAGCATCTCCTACGTTGGTATTCCTTAATCTTGTCTTCACATTAGAATCACCTGAGGAGCTTTAAAAAGAATCCTGGTGCTCAAACTGCATTATAGATCCATTCAATTAGACTCTGAGGGGCCTGGAAATCAGTATGCTGTAAGACCCCCTCCCCTAAGGTGGCTCCATTTTACAGCTGAGGTTGAGACACTGGTGCTAATATAGTTATTTACCTAAGCCCATTCAACTGTTCTCCATTTCATCTAATGTCATTCATCGCTGAATCCTGAGAACCTTTCCCAGGAACAAGGCCTAACCAAAACTCAAGTACACAGAAGGATTTTGAGCTATTTTATCCACATTGCCACCACCTGAACTTTATTTTTAACAATCTGGTAGGTCAGAGCTTAGGAGCCATGGTTTAGTAGAGTCTGTGAAAACTGCCTCACAGGACAGCACCCATAACTGGTGCTCCCCCTTCCACTTCTGTTTCTAGGTTGCAGGCTCACCTAGGTAAAGACAGCTTTCCCCAGGCACCTTGGGCCATTCTCTCCCTTCTTACTGTTGTGCTCTCTGTCCGTGCAAAACTGAGCAGTGCCCCTGTGGGCAGACCCATCTACACCTCACTCTTTCTATTTTAGACGTTCTGTACCTGACTGAATTTGAGTGGCACATTCTGGCATCTCAGCTTCATAAGGGCAAGAGCAGGATACCTACCTTATACCTTCAGGTTTAACCCACAATGGTTTCTTGCTTTTTATCAGACTTGTGCATTGGTGAACATGCACTGAAAAATTAATCTTCAGTTATGAAGTAGTACTCAGAAGCCAGGTCAGCTTCTATGCCTTATGTATAGATTCCTTAATCAGAAACCTCATGAAGAGGGGGATGAGGTACAGAGCAAGCATAGTATATTTCTGGGTCCCTGGTCATCATACCATTATTAGGAAAAAAATTTCAACGGAAACCCTAAGTACTTCTTACTAGTTTGTATATTTTCAGTTTCTTTTTTTATCATTTGCTGCTAGATGTTCCCCCTCTCTATACTCTCAATAGTCTGTGGGGTCAGCATAATGGTTGCTTTTTTACAGATGATTAGCAAGGTTAAGGAATTTGTTTTATAACATAAACTGGTGATGAGGCCATACCTAGAACAACTACCTTGTTTGTTATTTTTGCGAAACCCATTCTTCAAGAAGGTAAAAGGGGATTTTATCAATTTGATTGTGATGATCATTGTACAACTATAAATGTAATAAAATCCCCTGTGTAATAAAGGGAATTTATCATGTACAAATATAATAGTAAGTGTTCAGTGTCAGGAACCCACCACTGATAAAAGTAAATCAGAGCTTTTGAGCATCTTCATTCCTAGCCTACTCTAGCATTTCTGAGTGTTTCTCAAAAACAACAGGAAATTCTTCATATACCAGTGGAATATGTAAAATTAAACCAAGGCTTATCATCATTTATTAAAGAATGAGAAGGGAAAAAAATGGAAAGCATAGCTCTTTATCATTTATCCCAAAAATCTGGTATATGGTAGGTTTCAAGGAATGTTTAAATGATTGCTATAAATGCCTAAAGCTTAAATGTCCAAATACTAAGGCTTAGCAAAAGATAAAAATTCTTATCATAGAGAATATTTATATTTGACTATTTAAAATATGACCTTTGTTCACTTCATTATGCTAGGATTGTGTGTATAAAGGTAGTGACTCAGCCATGCTGAAGCTGTCGCTGCTCTCTTATTTTTCTGGAGATTGTACACTGGTAATCAGAATGTATTATCAAGAAAAGATAATGAGGAATGATGCTTGGTGTTGACATGTTATTCCAGAAGCTGTAATGATGCATTTTCCCCTGAAAGAATTATTTTGAAAAAAATAAAAATAAAAAAGGAAGAACTTGTCCTTTAATATTAATATATTTTTCTGGTTATGTAGGCATCAAGAAAAATACCCACAAACACAGTTTTTGAGAAAGAAATTGGTAAAGGCTTCTGGCTAGAAATACAGTGCTACTATTAATTATTTCATAGCTTTAAAAATAGACCTAGCCTTTGATCCAGCTATTATTTCATATCCAATAATTTATTCTAAATAAATGGAAGACAGACATCTTGCAAAAAGGTATATGAAAGCATTATTTACAACAGTGAAAAGCTAGTATCTAAATATCCAGCAATAGGAAATGTCAAGATTTGGTATCTCTGTAGAACCGAACCCCAATTAACCACTAAAATGTTCTTAAAGAATATTTAGTCACAAAATAATTACTCATGGTAATGTGAAATGAAAGAGCCAAAGAAATATGCCTAAATCTTGACGTTGTTTGTATAAGTAAATAATAAAACTAAATTTTGTTTTTTACACAAATGTATTCTCTAAATTCTCTTAAATAAATACATTTTGCTATAGTTAGAAGGTTAGGAAAACACATTTATCGATAATTTTCAAATTCTGTTGTAGAAAATAGACTGGACTAGAGGTTAAAAAACCTGAGTGCCAAATGGGTAGGTCCCTCTAGGCCAATTCTTTAACCCTTAAGGTCTCAATTTACCCTTTTGCCTAAAATGTGGTCTAGATTTATTATTTTCTCCCTTTTCTCATTTTATTGGTTAAAAAAGTAGATAGTGATCTTAAAAGACTTGCTCGGTTTCATAAAAGTATTAAGTAATAGAAATCTTACAATACTAAGCAACTCAATAACCTAGTAATACTAAACAATTACCTCAGTGAATAGAACTGAAATGAAATCAATTCAATCTATCAGTTTCTAAACAAGAGACATACACAAGATCGTACTAGATCACTATTAAGTTTCTTTTCCAATTCATAAACCTTATGATTCTATTATCAATCTAAATTTACTTCCTTAGGTCTTAAACCGTTTCTTCATATATTAAAACAATTTAGTTTCCTATTATCACCAAGATCCAGGTGTAATTTGATTTCATTTTCATGTACCTTTGGAGATACAATGGAAAATAGAATGATCAACTTGGGGCGCTGCAATAGTCTCCTTTGGATTTTACCTTTTATTTTGCTTTAAAACATCAGCTTCCTGAACATGTTATCAGCTCTGCAGATGATCTTAAAAGTATACTGCAAATTGTCACTTCAAACATTAATTCATTCAGTGTTTCTTCACAACAAAGAACTACTGTTGCTGAGTTAAATGAAAAGAAGAAAAGAAAAAGTGCAAAACAATTTACACAAAACTAAAACCCAAAGCTAAATGATAGACATGCATTAAATAATGCTCTTTTGTGAACACATTGAGAAAATTAGAAAATTCTAATTTAGAATCAAAATATAGCTTATCTTTGAAAGACAATTTTAGATAAAATTCTGAAACATGAATAGCATAAACCTAGATCAAATATAACATCCAAGAACCTACTTTTGTGTCTTCTACAGAAAACTAATTGTTCTGTTTGTGGTACTCTAAAAGGATATTATCTGCATCCTTAAGAAGGCTAATCAGTCTGTCTTGAACTTGTTTAACTATCTCTATTGATAAATACTGCGATATTAAGGGCAGTGGCAAGGTCATTTACATCTCTATTTGCCCAGACCATGATGCTCTGTACATAGCAGATCTTCCATATATATTTCTACAAAAGCAAATGATTAATTTAAATAAAACTACATTTTTTTTCCTTACTCGGAACATGACTTTTCTTCTACAAAGTCAAATATGACTACAAGGAAGCCATTTACCTCTAAACTTCAATTTGCTCATTGGTAGAAGCTGATATGCATCTTCATTGCCTACAAAGTAAAGTTTTGGGTGCCAAAGAATATAAATAAGAAGTCTAAGAGCCCTTTAGTATAGCTGTGAAAGAATAAAGACAAAGCAATAATTCTTAGGTGTCAACAGGAAGGGCCAGGACTAGTCATTCATTTTATTCCTCTCCCTTAATGGCTTGCCCACTTTTCTGGTCCTCAATTCCTGAACCTGAGCTATACTTGACTCACTTTTTTTCTCACTCCACTCCATTGTCAAGAGCTATCTTCTAAATTCCTACAATATATCTCAGTTCAACTTTATTGCTCTATGCCAAGATTGTCCAATTCACTATTTTACAAATATTTCCTAAGCACCTACTCTGGGCTACAGTGTTGTGGGTATGCTGGTGAACTCAGTGGTCTCAGGCTCCTATCCTATGGAGCTTATACTCTGGTAAGATCTAAGGAAGTGGGAAATAATACCCAATAATTAGTTTTGCAGTAAAGAATACTGGCACTTAACCCACCCTGGGGATAAGGAAGGTTCTTCCCCCATAAGTGACATCATTCTCACTACAACGACCACACCACACACACGTCACTGTCATTGTCATCGTCACCATCATCTGAATCTGTAACCAACAGCTCTGTGCATCCGACACTGTCTTTAGTGCTTTTCATGCATTAACTCACTTTTTCTCACAAGAGCCTTATTAGAGAAACACTATTGTTTCTACTTTATAGTCAAACAACAACAAACGAACAAACATTCAAACAAAACTTGACCAAATTTTGATTAACTGAAGTTTTGACTGACAAAACTTAATTAATCTGATGTTTAAATTCAGAACCTGTGAGGAGTTCCCACTGTGGCAAAACAGGATTGGCAGCATCTCTGGAGTGCTGGGATGCAAGTTTGATCCCTGGCCCAGCACAGTGGGTTAGGGATCTAGTGCTGCCACAGCTGTGGCAAAAGGGTCACAACTGTGGCTCACATCTGATCCCTGGCCAGGGAAGTCCACATGCCACAGGGTGTTCGGAAAAAAAAAAAAAAAAAAATCCAGAGCCTATAATCTTAAGCCACATTACTGCTTAAACTATTCTAAAACCAGAGGGATGAACAGGAATAAAAGAGAGAAGAGATCAGTTAATATTCCAAGAAGCAAGAAATACAAGCACAAAGGTCTGCAGATGAAAGGGAAGGGTACATGAAGATAACTGAAAAAAGTTCAATGCATACAGATCCTGGAAGGAATGGAGGTGGGGATAACAAGATATTGGAACTAGAGAGATTGGCAGGAACTAAATTATGTAAGGAATTATAAGTCAAATTAAGACATTCAGACTTTATTTTAAACTCCAGCTATTGCAATAGCTGTCCGACTGGCACTGATTTCATTCGACTCATTTATGTGAGGCCACTGTCACGCAGGCAATGTTCTAAGTGCTGGAGATATAACAAGGAACAAGATAAGCAAGGTCCTGAATCTCAGTGAGATAATTTTAAAAATAAACCAGAAAGTAAGAGATTGCTAAATACTATAATGGACTAAAAATAGAATAGTGTGATAGGAAATGACGGAGTCAACACTGGCTGATGTGGAAAAGTGTCTCAGAGGACACTGGCTTACATTCACTCTGGTTTCTACTCAAACCCGTAGCTAAACAATATTTTTTTTATAATCTGTTCTTAATATTTTATCATAATCCTTTAAATTTTTATTTATAAATTATATGTCCATTTAAGAAATGTAGATGGATTTAAAGTAAAAGTGAAATTCCTTTTTATTTCTACTCCAGAGGGATAATCATTATAACTATTTGGTATGCATCCTTCTTGATAATTTTGTCCATATGAAGTTTTTGCTTCCACATAAATGAAACCACAGTTACAGTTTGATACCTGTTTTTTGTTTGTTTGGTTGTTTTTTTTTTAAACATAAGGTCTTAGTAAAGAAATATCTAATTCACCCTTTCGGAAAACCACAAGTACAAGCATTTTGTTCAAAGTTTTTACCATGATTTATTTAAGATACTCCAATTAATGGACATTTCATTGTTATTAATGTTCTAGTATTAGACAACATACTACTATAGATAGCATGTATTATCAGCTTTGAGTATTCCTGAATTGGGACTTTAGGATATAACAGTATAAATAAAATTACCAAGTAGAAAGGTATGCACATTCTATCATATTGTTTTCCAGAAAGTTTATGCTAATTTCCAGACTCATAATTATGCACAATTTACATCAGTGATGATAGTACCTATTTTTCACTTGTCAGTACTAACTGCTACTAATCTTCTAAAATCTTTTTTAATCTTCTAGGTGAAAATGATCTTGTAAAGCCCTAATTTGCATTCTCTTGTTATTAGTGATATTGAATGTCTTTGCATACAAGCATCTCTTTATGAGGATCAATCTGTAATACTGAATAAGCAGCTGTGAAAAAATCCCAGAGTTCCTCACTGTCTATTTAAAAGGTGCTTGGAATTTTGTTTATTTGCTCCACAAAATGCCTGGCTAGGTTTTGCATTTGCCACAGGGTTGATTTCTTTCCACTTTTACCAAAATACAATTGACATATAGTATTGCATCAGTTTAAGGTGTACAACATAATGAATTGATATATGTATGTATTATGAACTGATTGCTACAGTAAGTTTAGTTAACATCCATCACTTGATATAGTTAATGTGACATTTATGGCCCTCTGTTTACAATATACCTTTCTAGGCTTCTGTTTTACAATTTCCTTGCATGACCCCTGCAGATAGGTCTGCTCAGTGATCTTTGATTATATTTTTTCTTTCTCATCACTGCACTTGTGATTATGTTGTGGAATTACTAATCCCATTATTCCAGCCCTAGCTCTCTCTCTCCTTGAGATCTCTCATCGCTCCAGTCATAAATTCTCTAAAATTCTTCAGTGCTTTTCCTGTTCTCTTAGAGCACTGATTATTTTCTCTTCATCTTAATTTTCCGTTGGCTATTCAAAGTCACCTTTAGCATAGTACCTGGAAGACAGCAGCTGCTCAAATACCTCTAAAAGAAATAATTAATTCCAGCAAAAAAATTAATTCTATTTATTTCACAATGCAGAGCACATTCTAAAGACATTGTAAAAACATAATGTTGTTTCTATAATTAAAACAGTTGCTTAGGTACAATGGAAGGAGAATGGGGAAGAAAAGGAAAATGACCTCTATGTTCTTGCCATAGAAACAAGGAAATAAAACTTGGGGTAGAAAGTCATAGAAGAAAGTGGTGGTTTCAGCTTTTTTTGTTTTGTTTTTTTTTTGTTTTTTTTTTTTCATTTGTTTGTTTGTTTGTTTGCCTACATAGCTTCTATCTGGTCCCCTCCTACCCCAAGATCTGTTCAAAACCCTCCCTCCAGAAGTCCTTCCTTAAAGCTCCACCTGTACCAGTCTTTACTTTCTCTGGATTTTACATTGCTTAATTCAAATGTTATATTATCAAGCATTTCGTTTGTCTCTAAATTATTTCTACTTTTTTAATCCTTTCTCCATATCCAGGACCCAAGGACACTTAAACCTTAAGTCCTCCCGTGTTCTTCAATCTTCTAAAACGGTCTGACCCTGTGGGTGCTTAGCAGATATTTTCAGATGAGCTCCTTCAAGACAGACGGTGAGTCACCAAGATATTTCACTATCAAGGGGAAAGAGCTAGAATTTATTAAGCTATTAACTACAATCCAGCTGATTAACAATAACAATTTTGTATTTTGTGCCAACCACCGAAACAAGGTATTATGCTCTCCATTTGAGAGTCAGAAACAGGTATACAAATGGAACTCTGTTCAGGGAGGCTCCAGCCCCTGTCTTTCTTCCACTCTGTCACATTGAAAAAGGTAAGTAAAAACCTCAACTTCTTGGTGCATAACCTTGCTTAAGTTGAAAGAGACTAGGCTATAATGATGCACTCATAAGGGGAGGTATGAGTAAGATTTCTTTGATCATAAAAGAAGAAAGGCCATTTCTTCAGGAAGGTGATGCCAGTGGACTTTAAAAACCCTTCACCTGGAATTTTTGCTGTGGCACAGTGGGTTATGGCGCTGGTGTCGCCACAGCTGTGGTGTAGGTTGCAGTTGGAGCTCAGATTCAATCACTGGCCTGGGTACTTTCATATACCACAGGTGTGGCTGAAAAAGAAAAAAAGAAAGAAAAAAATCCCTCACTCTGACACTGACTCTATTAGAGAAAGACTCCAGTAAGGATATCTAAGAATCAAATCTCAATTTTTTTTCTTTAAAATGACCCCTCTAAGAAGATAATTCCTACACTGGGAAATACATGGCCTCTAGAGCCAGGCAGCTCTAAGTTCAAAGTCTAGACTCTACCTCTTTTCTAGCTCTGGACTTAATCAGGTTACTCTCACTTAAGATTATTAATAAGCATCAGTTCCCATATCTTCTCACCCCACAGGGTCAATTCAAGGTTCAAGTAAGATGACCATATTTCTAACGTGGGTCCTGGCCTATAGTAAGCCAGTTCAAAGTGTTAGTGGCCTTCCTCTCATACAGTCTTTGTCCACCGGAAAGAGAATAGTTCTTTGAGGCAGATTTTTTAAGTGACTCAGAGAGCCAGCCTCTCTGAACACCTGTTTTGCTGTTGTTGTTTTTGAAGTTGGGAGGTATAACGACACGGCCCTCTGTCAGATTCATGCAACCGTGTCAAGTTAGGCTTGGGGGAATCAATCTCTGACCTCAAACTGAAGATGATTCCTCAGAAGCATTTCTCCAAGGACTGATCAACACAAGACTATGCTGTCTTTAAAGGCAGGACCAGAATCAAGCACTCGGGTTACTTAGCACAGAGACTAGCACCAGCCAATGAGCAATATTAGGGTTGCAGGCCAACTTCTTCAAAGCAAAATTCCTTCTTGAAGATTTTACAACTTGAAAGACCAAAATAAAAATAATCATACTTGATCTTGTTTGTCTGTTTGTTTTTACTTGCGGTACCAGTCCCTAGAGACTTGACCAAGGGCAGAAGCAAGCTGCAACCACATCTGGAAAGAGTCTTGAAAAGGCACTCTTCACACGTTTCTCTGCCGAAGCAGTGACTCATGAAATTCGGAACGTGCTAAGATTTGGTGAGGAGCGCTTCATATAAAATTAACATAAGCGAAAGGTTACTTGAGGGAACAGTGCACTACTTTTTTAGGTGACCCAGTTATGGCTAAATTTGGAAACCTGGCAAGCCTGCTTCTTCCCTTAAAACAGATCTCACAGAAACATAGGATACTATGAAGCCTCGGGGCCCAGATCTTTGCTGGGCCATCAAGAGTGGGAAAGGCCTTTGAAAAAGCCAGGGATGTGAATGTGTCTGGTCCCCTCAGCTTGCCGTGGAGATCACCATTTCCTAGAGTGTGGTTTGTGGGAGAGGAATCAGAAGAGAGGAACTCATAAACTACAACCTATTTAACACAGCTCAAAGAGCGGTCAGCATATGCCAACACGATTTAAACAATGCTTATCCCCAGAACAACCTTATAAGATGCTTACTATTCTTTTCATTCTGTGGACGAAGAACTTAGACATACATTAATTATCCTGTCACAAGGCAATGCAGCTAGTAAGTGACAGAACCTGGGTTCAAACAGAAGCAGTTTAGTTCCAAACTCTGTGTTCTTGATTTTTACACTGATTTTTAATGTTATGTAATGTTACTCCATATAGTAAGACAACCACTACTGTTTGGATTCTGGCACAAACTGGCGATTGTCTCTGAGAAGTAAATGCAGTTGGAGCGGTTTAGAATGCTGACTCCAGAGTAGGCTGCTTGGCTTGAATCCTGTGTTCTACGCCCATAAGCCAAGTGTTCACAGGTAACATAGTTAACCTCTCTATGCCTCAGTTTCCTCATGTGTATACTGGGCACAATAATAGACCCCCATCTCATTGAGTTTGGAGGATTAAATAAGTTAATATCTATAAAATGCTGAGAATCATACGTGACACAGTACAAATGATCAATAATTGTTAATTATCATTTATTAAAAAGAGAGACACCATCTTGCTTCTGGGTTACAAAAGAAACACCATAATTCTCATTGATGTTGGTGAGAAGACATGTATAGATGGAAGTACATAATCTTTGGTATGTGATAGACTCACCTCCAACTCAACCTTGTAACCTTAACCACCTGAGCCCTATTTTCTTCATCTGTAGAATGGGTTAACATACTCTTCAAAAAAGTGTGGTGAAAACTAAGTGAGATAATGTGTATGAAAACATGGAAACTGAAATACGACCAATACTCAGATAAGATCCCCTGTCTTCCCTCTCTATGACTGGCCATGCTATTGGAGGACAATGAGTGATTTTACCATACTCTAGCATTTTTGCCAACCTTAAGCGACCTATGACAGGCAACATTTAAGGCCCAAAGACATCTAAGGGCTTAAGGATATTTTTAAGTTATTTATGAGAATTATAATTTGGATACTATCTAAATGTCCAGTAATAGGAGGCAGAGCCATTAAATATGTCATCTATACATTATTCTCTGCAAACATCTAAAATTATGACTTTTGCCTTTTATCCTAACAATTATACCTTTATAAATTTATTTTATGTCACAGTAAATCTTATATGCTGACATATATATACACATATACATATATACACACATTATATATGTGCATACACATACATATATAGATTATTTATTATGTAGTAATTGTTAAGGGAAATAGCTGAAAAGTGACCCATTATTTATCAGTAGAGCACTGATTAAATACTAAGGGTTAAATGCAATGAGATGTGCAAATGACACTGAAAAAAAATTTAACTATGCCAACTCTGAGTATTTTAGTAATTTTTGTTTTCTTCCTTATACCTTTGTATTTTCCAAGTTTTCTATAATACACATATTGAAAGTAAATAATTGATAATAATTATTATTCTCTAATGAGCATCTATTACTTTTGTAATCAGAAAACAGAACACATACTTTACAGAACATTTTCAGCAGTATTTTTTTAACCCCTGATACTTCTTAAGTCCTTCATATGAAGCACATATCATTAAAAAAAAAAACTTTTATCAATATAGTCATCATAAATAGTTTGTGAAAGGCCTCAGTTAGTGACCCAAATCAGAATTATCCTGGAAGAGAAGCCAGGTGGCTTGTTGGGCTCTACACTGAAAGGCACAAAATCTACTCCACTACTGAAGAGGAGCAAGGACTAAGCCAGTGGTGGGAGGCCCAAGTCACAAAGTCAATGGAAAACCCTTCTGTCGGAGTTGGCCACTGAACAGAAGGGTTGGTAGTATATAGTGACCAATAAGAATAGTTCATGTGGCCCTGGGGTGGGGGGCGGGGTGAGGGTCAGATGCTTGGAGAAACTTAAAATTCTGTCACTATTGGTCTCCTGACTGAGAATCTTGGTTTTTCAACTCTATCTATGAACTGTGCCTTTATGCTACTATTTGTATTGGTGACCTAAGTGATGGTACATAGAAACCAGTGATTATAATCATTAAAAAGCAAAGTAGCTAGTGAGTCTACTCTACACATAACTCCCTCATTAGAATATTTACAATCTTCGTAGAAGTGAACTACGAAGATTTTTCTGTGACATTGTTGCCCAATCAGAGGTGATTTCACTTTTCTGGAACATGACAGCTTTATGCTAAAGATGTTCATGGCAATGTTGTTTTTAACAACAAAATTCTGGAAGCAATCTAAACATAAATGAGTGGGGATAGTGTCACTATTATGGTGATATTTTTCTCCCCAAGATCTATCATTTTTATTTGTAAAGTTTTATTAAAGTATAATTGACTTTATTACTACACATATTTAAAACATACAAGTTTTTTACTTCTGGGCTATATAAATTCTTTTGAAACCATCAGCTCAGTTAAGATATTGAACATACCCATCACTCCAAAAAGTTTCTTCATACACCTTTGTAAACTTTCCCTTCCACTTCTTCTCATCCCTAAGCAGCCACTTTTCTGCGTTCTTGCATTATAGATTGAGCTTTCCAGAATTGCATATAAATGGAATTGTATAGTAAGTACTCTTTTGTGTCTGCCTTCTTTCATTTAGAATACTTAGTTTGAAATTTACATGACGCTGCATGCATCAATAGTTTACTCCTTTCTGTTGCTGGGTGATAGTCCACTGCATGCATATGTCACAATGTCCTCATCCATTCTGCTGCTGATGGACATTTGGGTATTTCCACAATTTTACTATTACAACAAATAAAGCTGCTATAAACATCAGAGTCCAAGTCTTTTTTTTTTTTTGGCCTCTTAGGGGCACACCCACACACAGCCTAAGGAGCTTCCCAGGCTAGGGGTCAAATCGGAGCTGTAGTTGCCAGCCTGTGCCACAGCTACAGCAACATCAGATCCAAGCCAAATCTGTGACCTACACCACAGCTTGCAGGAACGCCAATCCTTAACCCACTGAGCGAGGCCAGGGATTGAACCTGCAACCTCATGGATGCTAGTCAGATTCATTACCACTGAGCTATGACCAGAACTCTGAGGTCTTTGACTATGTAGACACAAGGCTTCATTTGTCTTCAGTAAATATGCAGAAGTGGAATGGCTAAGTTACTTAGTAGGCGATGTCTATGAATGTGGATACAATGTAATACTAAGTAAAAGGCAAGATTTAGCCACAAGAAAAATTTCAAGAAGAAAACACTAAAACTAGAGCAGTTTAATTCGTTTGATGGGACCATAGGTAACATTTTTTCTTTTCTCATTTTGTAAATATTTTGTGATATTGTTAAATTATTTTAACTACTTTTAAATAAAGGGAAGGAGTAATAATATTCATTAAATACCCACCATATGTGGGATTATATATACTAACATATATATATTAATAAAGAGAGAGATCAGTATCTATGTATCTACATCTATATCTATGCTATTTATCTTTGCAGCAATTTCATGAGATAATTATATAGGCTCAATTTCACAGATGAATCAATTAAGACTTAGAAAGATTAAGTCATTTGTCCGATGCCCCATAGCTAGTAAGTGGTGTGACTATAATTTGAGCTCAGGACCATCTAGCTCCAAAAGTCCTGTCCTTTCAAATCTCTAATCATGTATAGCAGATCATATATCCTTATAAAACAGAGTGCATGGATGGAACATTGTGAATTCCTGAATGCAAGTCCAAGGTGATCAAGATTCTGTTGAACAAGTTTGCACTGCAGTGTTCTGTGAGGCAGCCAGGCTGAACGGGAACACTGCAACACGCTGGGGACTGGCTTGATCTAATTTGAATTCCTCCAAGCAATACTATCAGGACAACTGATCTCTCTTGAGGCACCAAGACTTCACACAATGTTCAGGATAACCAAATCAGGGAGGAAATATTGGTATTTTATGTCCAATATATACTATTGCAACACCAGATAGCAGTTTATCAAAGTCATGCTAGGAAAAGAGTCTCTGTGAACTAAGTCATCAAAGGGAAACTCAGTTCTTGGCAAATCCCTTTGAAAACTTCAGACTTGGCCAATATGTTGGCCAGCTCCCTTCAGAGGGAAGAAGTGCTGACTCTACCACTCACTAACTGTTTGGCTTGGGCAAGGTATGGAATTCCCTCTGAGAGTCGACTTCTTCAACTGTAAAGTGAGGAAAATAGTGCCTATGAAAAGAATTGGTCTTGAGAGTTGAGAAACGGGAAGTAACAGTCAGTCTGATGCCCTGTACATAGAAAGTGAAGATTAACTACTCATTATCTCTGCAGTTGTTTCGGATGCTTTTAATAATACCACAGACTCAATGCCTAAATGCCACAATAAAATGATGAGCTGAGAAGAGTAGAGAATAAAAGTTTTTAATCCTTCTTTGGAATTCTTCAAGCTCTTTTAGAACCTGCTTTTCTAAGCTTTCCCATCTCAAGTCATCTAAATCAATGGTGGAAATCCCTTGCCCAAGAACAGCTAAAATGGTCAGACTTGGAACACTCACAGCAAGAACACACATTCTCAGGTTGAAGTGACATCAGACAGCCACCAGGTTGGAGGCAGACACAGCTGTAAACTAGACCCTTGCCTGCCTCTGCATCTTGTGTTATTTCTGTGGTCAGATGGAATAAGAGGCATGAAATCATCTGATCAACTGTGAAAAACTATGAATACATAACAATGGTTTCAGATCAAGTGAGGTAGCATTATATATTATTCATTCATGTATTAATTTTTTCAATAAATATGTGTTGAGTACCTATTATGTAACTGGAATTCTGCCAGATGCTAGCAAAGCAGAAACAAATGGGCAGTGAGTTCAGTTAAGTAGATTCATTTTTTTTTAAAGTGCTATTTTTTTTTTGATAGACATCTGTAGAGAGTGGGGAAACCAGGGAAAAAGTTCTTTGGGGAAAAGCAAGGAAGGTCAGCAAAGGCTTTAGAAAGCAGGTAATGTATGAGCTGGCACTGAACTTAAGCAAGCAGAAGGAATAGTGTGAAAGTCTGACAGACACACACCTGTGCCAGGGTGGGTAAAAGGAAAAAAGAGTAAAATAAAAAATGATGAAAATTAAAGTTGGAGAGTCAAGGAGGATCCAGATCATGAGTTGCCTGTGACAAATACTGTAGTACTTACATTTTAACTCATATCAATGTAGAGGAATAGATTTTATATAATAGAGAAAGTAGGTTAAATGTGCATTTAGAACAATCTGATGTCAGGAGGTAAACTGTAGTCAGGGAGACCATTTAGCTTGGAGTCTGACAAGTGCTAACTAATCACTTTTTTTTTTGTATTACCAATCTGTTTCCTTATCTCTAAAATCCCTTCCTATCTACTTAACAAGTTTTGAGATCATGCGAGTGAAGTATATTATAAGATGTAGAGCGCTATACAATGAGAGATGTATAATGATCACTGTTATTCTGTCTTGCCATTTTCACCATCTGGACAATCAATTCAGCTACAGGGGTTAAATCAATTGTGCTGTAATCCACATCTGCTGTTTCACAGGACTTTCCAAGTAGCCATATGAGCCCTGCCATGGTTCTTCATTTTTCAGGAGTTAATCCAATAAGAAGGAAGTAAACATAACTGATTGAACTCTTAAGTGAAAGCCACACTTAATTACTCAACCAAGCATTCAAGCAAGCGCCCAATTCATAAGGAAGATACTGTTCAACAGAATATTCCCCCATTGATTTGTTCTGTCACTTCTAATTGCTGTGGGTGAGAGTTGCATAACATGGAAGGGATTAGGTGTCATGACTGTAATTCTGGAGTGGAGAAACCAGTGAAAAATAAATGTAGCTTTAGTTTCACTAGATAAGTTCAATAACCACATTAAATATAACTCTGTACCTACAGCAGGCACCTTACACATAGTAGACTCTTAATAAATACAGACAAAAAGCAAAAAGTCACAACCATGAACACCCACTAACTACCATTCTTGATCACCTAGAGTGTTAATTCAAAAAAGTCTGGAAATGGTCATTACCTAGCACTATCATTAGAAGATAAATGAAATTAAATTTGTGAAGGTGCTTAGGAAATCTAAATAATTACATAAACTTAGGACATTAGAGTTGTTATTATGGTTAACTTCACGTTGAAGTTGATGGGGAATAGTTTCCTTTTTTTTTTTTTTTTTGCAGATGAGTAAATGAAAGCACAAAGCAGTTAACTTTTACAAAGAAATGTTAGGGGAGTCCGAGCTCATTGTCCATTTCCAAGTATTCCTCTTTCCTTCCCTTTCTTTTATATTTCCACCCACCTAACAAATATACAATATTATTAAGGTGACCATGAAATTCCTCATCCAAAGTGGGCACTCTGGAAAACCAAAGTGTACTGTTAATCATCAACCTGGGAAAACCGGAGATGAAAGCCAGGACTTTCTTGGGTAACCTTTCTGCCATAGATAGAATGTTTACATCTCTCCAAAATTCTTAACCCCCAATGTAATGGTGTTCAGAGATGAGGCCTTGGGAGATGATTAGGTCATTAGGGTGAGGCTGTCATGAATAGGTTTAGTGCCTTTATAGAAGAGCCACCACAGAGAACTCCCTTGCTCCTTCTGCCACGAGGACACAACAAAAAGATTGCTATCTATAAAAGGGGAAGCAAGCTCTCACTAGAGAGTCAATCTGTCAGTGTCTTGATATTGGACTTTTCAGACTCCAGAACTGTGAGAAATAATTTTTGGTTGCTTATAAACCACCCAGACTATGGTATTCTGGTAAAGCCTTCAGAACTGACGATGACATTAGCATGTTTGATCACTAAGTGTTATGCACTGGAAAGAGGAATAAATAAGAAATTGTATTTTCTTCAAACTCTGACCAAAAAAAAAGAAAAGAAAAAATATAAACAAAAGCAATGAAAGAGGAGCCCCAGTTCATTTCCCTGGTGCAGTGGAAATGAATCTGACTAGGATATATGATGTCGTGGGTTTGATCCCTGGCCTCACTTAGTGGATTAAGTATCTGGCACTGCCCTGAGCTATGGTGTGGGTCACAGACACGGCTCAGATCCTGCATTGCTATGGCTCTGGTGTAGGCCGGTGGCTGCAGCTCCAATTTGACCCCTAGTCTGGGACCTTCCATATGCCTCAGGTGAGGCCTTAAAAAGGCAAAAAGGCAAAAAAAAAAAGAAAAGAAAAGAGGTGTGTTATTCAAGAGCATGCAAAGATTTTGGTATAAAAGAGTAAAGGTTCATTTCTGTGGAAAGGTTCCTTTGTGCCATATATTAGATTTCAGATATGTGATATCATATGATATTTGTCTTTCTCTTTCTGACTTACTTCACTCAGTATGAGAGTCTCTAGTTCCATCCATGTTGCTGCAAATGGCATTATTTTGTTCCTTTTTTGAGATCCTGCTGTGTAACACTGAGAACTATGTCTAGTCACTTATGATGGAGCATGATAATGTGAGAAAAAAGAATGTGTATGTGTATGTGTAACTGAGTCGCCGTGCTGTACAGCAGAAAACTGACAGAACACTGTAAACCATATATAATGGAAAAAAATAAAAAATCATTATATATAAAAAAAAGAGTAAAGGTTCATATGGGTAAGTAGAGGGAGGGAAGATTAGAGAGGTGAGAAGAGAGATGATCTTGTGGCCTTAATATGTTTGCTAAAGACACTGTACTTAAACCTGAGAGCTACTGGAGGATTTTTAGCAGGACATCAATGTGATCAAAATCTGCATTAAAATGTTTCCACTTTGAACCCTCCTACATTGTTGGTGGGAATGTAAATTGGTACAACCACTACAGAAAACAGTATGGAGGTTTCTCATAAAACTAAATATGGAACTATCATATGATCCAGCAATCCCACTCCTGGGCATATACAAAACTATGATTCAAAAAGATACATGCACTCCTATGTTCATTGCAGCACTATTCACAAGAGCAAAGACAAGGAAACAACTTAAATGTCTATCTAGAGATGAAGGGATAAGGAAGATGTGGTACATATATACAATGGAATACTACTCAGCCATAGAAAAGAAGAAAATAATGCCATTTGTAACAACATGGATGCAACTAGAGATTCTCATACTAAGTGAAGCTAAGTCAGAAAGAGAAAGACAAATACCATATGATGTCACTTATATGTAGAATCCAAAATATGGCACAGACTAACCTATCTACAAAATAGAAGCAGACTCACAGACATAGAGAAAAGAGGTGGTTGTCAAGGGCAAAAGGGGAGGAAGTGGGATGGACTGGGAGTCTGGGTTAGAAGATGCAAACTAGAACAATTAGAATGGATAAGCAATGAGGTTGTACTACATAGTACAGGGAACTATATCCAGTCTCTTAGGATAGAACATGATGGAACATAATGTAAGAAATGGCATGTATATATATGTATGACTAGGTTACTTTGCCGTACAGCAGAAATTGGCACAGCATTGTAAATCAATTAAACTTTAATAAAATGTTTTTTAAAAGAATAAAAAGATTATAAAATATAAATATAAATAAATAAGAAAAAAAGGCAATGTCATAAAATAAAGGAAAACAGCATCAAACTGTTATTTTATAAGAAACAGAAATATGAAGGTTAAATAAACATATTAAAAGATCCTCAACACTACTCTGCATCCAGAAAATGCAAAGTAAGTAAAGTAAAATAATTCAATGACATTTCACATCTGCTAAATGGGAAATAAGTACATAAGCAATTTGGAAGAGCACAAAAAGCAGGGGCTGTTGGCTAATTGACTGCCCAGTTGGTTAGTTCCTACTAATAAGCATATTCAATTAGCTGGACAAAAGTGAAGGTCAGTCCAAGTGGGCAGCTGTAGATCTTAGACTCATCAAAAATATGGGCAGTAACTGCGACCTAGGAACAGTATGAGAATGACAGTGTGTGCATGTGGGATAATTTATTTGGTGGGGGGGGCATGCTTAGAATACTATCAAGCTGAAAACTATACATACAGTGTTGGAAAAACCCCATTACCTACCAAGAAGTAAAAGGAACCTATAACACAGGAAGTTGCTTGTTGAATTGTATATTAATAGAACAATTTGAAGCTGCTATTACACTCTTAACAGGCCAACAGTAAGTGAAAAGGTAGGGACACCCTTTGCCCACACCACACATCAGAGGGCATAGTTTGATGTCATTTACCACTTAATGGTCTATCTTCAGAGAAGGGGCTCTTTCATAGTTAGGGATTTTGCCACAAAAGCAACCTTTGGAAAAGCCAGCATGATTGAAGGCAGAGAAGTATCTTCCTTTGCGTCAGAGAAAAATATTGATATTTTGGAGGCATCTTTATCCTGAATGACTTCTTTTTTGTCTAACTTTGATAGATAAATTGGTATAATTTTCAGTTTGTCACCAGAAATAGTCTTTCTTGACGGTGTGTGTGACTTCATGGCATGCTCTGACAACAGCACAGGTTCACGATATGGGTTTCGCGAGTGGGATCAGTCTGATGACAAGGGTTCTTGAATACGGAAGCCAAAAGGTATTAGAGTCCTTCCTAAGAATCTAATCCCACAGCGGATTGAAAACTTTACACATCTGTAGTTATTACTAAATAAATCCTAACTCTTAACCTATATTTATTTTGGCTAATATGAGCTGCTTCAAGGAAGGAGACGGGAACTCTAACTGCTGGGGGTTGAGGGGATACTCCAGGGGGGAGGTTTTAAAGCAAAGGTGGCTACTTAGCTTGCAACCGAAGGACGAGAACATTCTATGTGTGTGGATCTGGTATTCTAGGCAGAGGAAGTGGTGTAAAGAAAATATTAGACATGATCACAGAATGAGCAATGATGTGCTTGTAGCAATAGCACAGAATTAATTAAAAGCTCCAAATGGCAGATCAAGGTCTGAACATGGAAAGCTTTGAATGTTGTGTTATTGCTCTATTTTACAAGAAATGGAGGCTATCGAACACTGCAATACTTCCTCAAAGTTCTTCACATCTGTTGGCCACCATGGTATCAGAGGAAATTGAGAGATAAAACAGTCTCTGGATGGTCTACCCCTGAAATACCTCTCACACACAGTTTCTCCTTTCAACTCCTACAGCCTCCAACCAAGTTATTAGCTCTAGCCTCCTAACTCACTTGCTCTTTTGTCTCTTTGATTTCCAGAGCACCCTATCAACTATAAGCAGAATATTCTCCAAAACAGAGATCTTTGGTTATGTTGCCCCTTTGCTTACTATTGAGTGGCTTCTTACCGATGACTAGATAGATATACCTCAACTTAGTCCTGAGCTTCCCTACTTACATGTATTTGCTTATGGTGTTTCCTCCACTACAGGAAGAAGGATCACTGAAGACTATTCCTTCACAAAAGGAATTTCTGATCTCCCAACACAAACTCTTCCTCTCCCTATCCAAATCCCACCATTAAAGCTAAATTTAAGGATAAGTCTTTCCACCTAAACCTCGCTGATCTTTTCAACTATGTATAACAAAAAGTAGTGGTTATATACCACTTTCAAGCTTTTGTAGCATTTCTTGGCTCATATAGCACTTAAATCTCTAAAAGTAAGGCAAAGGTAGAGCAGGAATATTATTACATTTGGACAGATGAGAAAACAGAAAATCAGAGTTGGAGTGACTTAGTGATAATCAAGGAGCTTCTGACTCCAAATCTCATTTTCTAAACCCCCTACATCACTTGCATCCAGAAAATCCTTAGGAATTTTCCCTATGTACATTGTTCCGATGATGATTATCTTGCTCATCTGTTTTTAACATAACGGATACACACAGTATTTAATAAAGAAATGTCATGCTAATATACCCAGTTCAAATGACTAGACCAATCTGAAATAAAAGTCTGGCTTTTTTCCAACCACTGTAGTATATAAATGGCCTTTCCCTCACCACAGAAACATTTTACTTTCTGTGATGGCACAATTAACTCCATGTTGCCGTGCATCTCAAACTGCATTATATTCCACTTACCCATCATTCTTCGTCCCTTGTTCCTAAACAAGTTCAGGGACTGTGATTGACTCCTCTTTGGATCCTCAGTGCCTAGCTGAGTATTTAAAACACAGTAGACACTTGAGGCGTAATTGTTCAGATACTTACTACAATGGTGAACTATGACAGATAACATTTGAATAATGTGGCTATGGCTACATATTCACAGCTGCAGTTCTTCTACTTGGGTCAAAGATTTGGGAAAGAGATCAATAGACAACATTGAAGTTTTAAGAACTGTACTGCATTTCTTTTATTCTTTTCTTTCTTTCTTTTTCTTTCTTTTTTTCTTCCTTCCTTCCTTCTTTTTTTTACTGCCCTGGAACATATGGAGTTCCTGGGTCAGGAATCAGGGATCAGATCCAGATCTCCAACCCACTGCACCAGGACAGGTACTGAACCCACATCCCAGTGCTCCCAAGACATGGCCGATTCCGTTGTGCCATAGCAGGAACTCCTAGACTGCTTTTCTAAAGAGCTTGGTCAATTTGCTTTTTGTACTATGCCTATGTCTATACCATCAAGGCAGTAGGAATGGCATTATAATATTCCTGCTATTAATACTACCAGCATCACTGCTACCACCACTGTATCTGTTAGTAATTCTAAAATGGGATAATAATAGCATCTTACTTCCAAGGGCTATTTCCTTAATGGAAATGATGGTTATAAAGCTTTAAAACACCTCCTCCCACTCAGTCAACATAAAACAGTTGGTTGCTATTAGTTTATTTCTATTATGTTTATTGTTATCACTATGAGCACAAGTATCAGAGGGACCACTGTGACCATAACTCCCATGAGTTGCCACGTACGGAGCACAGACTGCTCAGACATCGAATGAGGTCTATCACGTGAAGCACTGTTCTTCCTCACGATCCCACTAGGTTCACATTGTCATTCCCACTTGACAGAGACAGAAACTAAGGACTGCAGATTTGCTCAACAAGATCCTCCCTGTGGCATCCTGCTTTGTAATCGTCATTAGCATTTCCAGTGACCATCGTAGTTCAAATGGGATATATACTCCCCTCTGACCCAGACGTCTTGAGAATATAATACAATTCTCCTACAATACACTTACCCCCAAGAAGGGGCCCTTCTTTCATCCAAGTCAAAAGCCTTTAACAATTTGGAGATTACAAATCTAAAGTTTAATATCAACCCCCTGAAGCCACTGCATGTCCCCAAGACACCATTCAACACAAACCACTCCTTACCAGAGTCGCTTTTATTCATTCCTAGCAACTGCACTAGAAAGAGGAAGCAGCAACTTGGCTGAATTACAAAACTGCCTGCTCCACTTTTTCTGTACAAGCTGCTTCTGTATCACTTATGACTAGTTCCCACCAAGACTGGGCTAATTATGTAGTTTCCCTACTCAAGGTTACTCTCTAAGTGTCACCTAGAAATCAAATTAAGTCTGGGGTATCTTCTCAGAGCACCTGCTCATAACTTCCCGGTACTCTGAGAACGTAAACTTATGATCCTCAAAATAGATCTTCCAACTCAAAGACACACCCCGTTTCTATAGGAAGGAAATGATGAAAGCAATAAAAACTTCAGGGAGAAACACCTTTGGCCTAGATTCCCTTCACTTCAGATTCAAGACGGCAGACATTTTCCTAAAAACATCGGTACTCAGACAAGTATGCAGTTATCTAAAGTTTTGACTGTTTTTCTTAATTCATTAAACTCTGCACTCTTCCCACGATAAGCCAGACCACACTTTACCATGCGGGGAAAAAAAAGTAATTTGGAAAGGCTAGATGTTGATTTAGATTATAAGAGCGTAATAGAATAATCACAGTTGTACTATCACACAGTCCACTAATCATATCAACATTTTCTCTTTCCCCTTACATTTTAAATGAGAAATTTAGTAAAAGCTTTAGGCTGGGAATAAAGAATTAGATGTCAAACACAGAATATACTCTTCTTTGTCTTCATCACCATCATCTGTTTTGTAACAATTATGATGATGAGTGCTGTTACTTGTTGCGGATCAATTACTTAGGGCCTGGTTTGGGTGCTTTCGATGCATTATCTTTAGTTCTATGAATATATAAAGCAGGTGTCTTGCCCCCATATTAAATAACATGTCCCCCTTTCAACTATACCAGGAGATCTTAAAAGCACACATGTATAACTCATCACCAGTTTCCAAATTTACATTGTGGGGAGTAGGAGGCAGACTGTTTTCTGCAGTGAGCCCTTATCTCTGGTACCGTTGGCAATAAAGTCCTGGGCAGAATTTCTCTTCACTTTGAAACACAGCGCTTCTGGCCTGTGAAGCCTGGGGTGGGAGGGAAGCCACGGGTAGCCCGCTCAGCAGTGGGAAGGTCCAGCCTATCAGGAATCCTCCTCCACACCATTGATTCATCCAGCAAATGTGCACTCTTGGAAGCATGTGGGGTCTGGGGCGGAAAGCTGGAGGCTTCAGTCCCTGCCCATGACTCAGAGGTCTGAAGGCAGCAGAGCTTTATGACACAGAAGGCTGAAAAAAATACTTTGGCCTAGGAAATTGAGAGAAAAAAATAAAGAAGGAAAAAAAAAATCACATCCTAATAAACCCTAAAAAATGAAAAAGATGCTGCTTAGAAAACCAGCAACAAGGCTCAGGTTATGGAAATAGGAGGCCAGCTCGAAACTGGCAGAAAAGGAGAAAGGCAGGTACCAGGGCAGGAAGCCCAAACTGGTACTCCCCGAGGTTTCCTAAGCAATGCTCTAGAAGCACCCTCTTCTCCACGTTTGTTATATTTATGCTCTCACGCTCTTTGGAGGCCAAACCAGTCGTCCACTACACATTTAAAATATCCAGAGCACAGTGCATCCAGTGGTGTAACATTGGCAACTTCAGAAACATTTGCTTTAAACACAGACTACGCACAGTCATTTATTCAACAGTCTCATTTATTATTCATTAATTTTGTTTCCTGTATCATTTACCAGTCATTAAGTTCAATATAAAAAAATACGTAAATATAAAAAGCTCCTCAGACCTACAAAATATGGAGGGGGGAGTTAAGGTTCAACTCCATTTCTCTGAACTTTCTACAGAATTTATAGGATTTACTAGAAAAATTAAATTAGCACCTGATTGTGTACTTCCATATTATTCTAGTATTCTAAATGAACATGTTTTGCAGCATTCTCCCCAGAGCTCTGCAGCAGAAATCTCAGTAAAGGTTTGTACCTGAAAGTAAAAATGCAGGCTGAAGAGGAAGCTGGACCTAAGTTTGAATCCTGCTTCTTGCCATATATCAGCTATGTGACCATGGTAAACTAACTACTTGACTTCCCAAAGCTTCAAATGCCTGTTCTGAAAAATGGGGATATATATATATATATATTCCTATGAAGCTATTGTGAATATTAATTATCATTAATATACGTATATCTCCTAACACAGGGTCTGGTGGCAAGAGCTCGATATTCTTCTTTCTCTCCACCTCCCTCCTTTTTTTTCTATATCTAGATCACTTATTTTTTAAATTTTTTCCTCTCTCTTTTAGCATCAATAATTCAACATTGCCAAGGATTATTCTCTGATTATTCCAAGGCCTTCATTTATTGGGTGCCCATATGTCAAGCAGTATGGCGATGCTGGCCAAAGAAAACATTGTATAACCTCCACCCTTGAGGGATTTTGATTATACCCTTCTTAACAAAATTGACCTGTGAACAAACTGTTGATTTCAAATTCTTTCAATATAACAATTAATTAACTTGGCTATATTCCAATTTCTCCTAAAATATCTCTTGCTCCATCTTCTCTTCCACCAATCTTGGCTCTATCATGCATTCTTAATGTATGAACCATGTACATTTCCTTGAATTTGATGGGTACTTGCTCATTGTCCTGCCTTTGCTTATGCTACATCTTTTGCTGAGAATACTTCTCCCCTCCAGGTTCACCTTGGTTGGTCTTTCTGGATATACTTTGAGCCTTTCTCTGGAGCTTTCTCCAAACTCTTGGGCAATTTGAAGAGTTTCACCTCTCTGCTTTGTGGGGACCTATGTAAGTTTCTGTCTCGGAAGTCATTTGATTAGGGGTCGGGGGACAAGGACGTCAGTTGGCTTGCCTATCTCCTCTATAAAATAGAGACCTACTTGAGGACAGGGATTTTTTTATTGTTTATCTTTGTGTTTCTCGACTCAGCAACATGCCTGGTGAATAGGTGGTGATTATTCGCTGAATAATTGAATGAAAGAACAAATGGTCTGGCTGTGATCAAACAGAAAGAGAACAGGTGACTGATGTTTGCCAGCACATAAAACAGGTTTCCTCAGTCCATTTGTTTGGAACAGCCCTCAGAGCTTTCTGCACAAGGCCAGGTTTCTCTGACAAGAACATTTGGTTTCCAAATTACATACTGCACAGCACGAATCCTTCCTTTCCTGCAACTGCCTGTTAATTATAGCGTCACCTTTGCTCTGCCTTTTCCTGAATCTCATAATTCCCGAGATCCAATAGCCAGTTTTACTTAGGATAGTTGACCTTTAAAAACAAGCCCCTCTGTCCCAACCCGTGTGTAAAAACTATTTAAAAAACCACATGAGACTGCTTAGAGTTCAAAGGTACCATGACATTATTAACAAATTATTTCCAAGTGGAAACAATTCCCCTTTGTTCCTTATTCACACGGGATAGTAAAAACTGGCCTGCTTTGGGGAGCAGCTGTGGGAAGGCTGGGGGCTGTCACTGGAGATGACAACCCCTTCCAGCTCTCGAAGCTGACAGTTCCTAGAGGCCAAATGAGAGATTCAACTGCTGACTTCATTTGATCACGCTGGCAGAAGTGCCTGGAAAAGTTTCTCTTCGTGCGAAAAATTTCGAAGATTTCAAATTCTTTCTCAGGTTCTAAAATCTAGCAAGTATTCTGACAACCCTTTTGTCATTCTCTATTTTTTTTATGGAGAGACACTGGGCCTGTCTCATCTGCTGGTGTCTCAGGTACCTAACAGAACTTGACAAAGTAGGTGCTCTCTCACACACACACACACACACACACACAGAGAGCATGTGGAAGGAAGCGTATGGTTGAGAAGGAGAGAAAGGAAAAAGAGGAAAAACAGAGGGAGGAAAAGCTCCAGCGAGAGCTGGGGGCAGGGAGACAGGGGGAGCCGGGAGGAAAGAGGGAGGGAGACAGGGAGGAAGAGGAAAAGGAGGTGAAGTTCCTCGCGCCTTCTGCTCATAACCTCCCAAGACACAGTGTCTTAAAGCAAAAATAAAACAAAGCACCTCCCAACCATTTACAGTTACTGTGTGTACAAAGCTCCCTCTCAGTCGGTTGTTGTCTCCTGGGACAACTGGGGTAACGTAGAGACACAGTCAGGTGTCTTGTTCTACCTGAGAAGGCTGCCAGCCTCAAGGAAGGCATGACAACCCTCCACCCTCTCCCTTACTGACCCAGCAAACATCCTCAGTGCCACCCCCCTACCAAAGCCATGCTATATGCACACATTATCTATTCAGCTTCAACAGACCCAGGGACTTCCTCATAGTCCATAGAGTAAGGAGAAGGACCGTAAGAACAAGTGTCAGAGGAGTTCCCATCATGGCTCAGTGGTTAACGAATCCGACTAGGAACCATGAAGTTGCGGGTTCGATCCCTGTCCTTGCTCAGTGGATTCAGGATCCGGCCTTGCAGTGAGCTATGGTGTAGGTCACAGACGCAGCTCGGATCCCGTGTTGCTGTGGCTGTGGCATAGGCCGGCAGCTACAGCTCCGATTGGACCCCTAGCCTGGGAACCTCCATATGCCTCAGGAGTGGCCCTAGAAAAGGCAAAAAGACAAAAAAAAAAGTGTCTGAATAAATAATTCCAAAGTGGCAGCAGGGTCCTTTAAAAACTGTTTGGAGGAGTTTCTTCATCCCTCTTCTGTACCCAGAAGTTAGGTTTTAGATAGCTCTTGCTGTTGCTATGGTTTTCAATCTAATTTTTAATCCATGTATATTTTGTGTTGGAATTGCAGTGCTTTTAACTACCTGGCCTTTATTTTTTAAAGTAAAAGGGTTTTTTTTGAGTTCCCTTGTGGCATAGTAGGTTAAGGATCCCACAGTGTTACCTCAGCAGCCTGGGTCACTGCTGTGGTGCGGGTTCAATCCCTGGCCCAGGAACTTTCACAGACCATGGGCACAGCCAAAAAAAGACCTAGATAACAATCTTTCAACTACAGTAAAGTTCATTTGTTATATGGCAACAGCAACAGCTTTATTACAGAAACTTCACAGCGAACTGAATTTAAAAAATAAATGCATACCACTTTCTTTCAAAGATAATCACTGATACTGTATGATTCTTTGTTTAATATATGAGACATGTATTGATTCTCTTCAGAATGAGATGGCGTTGTACGTAATTGCTAACCTACTACTTCTAAATGAGTGATGCATTATGGAAAATTTTCTTTCATCAAAAATTCACTTCAGAATAACTCTGATGGCTTAACTCCCCACATTCTAACAATTCCCGTTCAGGATGGAGGGAGTGAAGAAGCTCTGGAGTTCCAGCAGTTGGCCTCACTGACGCCTTCAACACCTTCTCACTGTTCCTTCTTTTTCTGATAAAGGGTGACTGATAAAGTCAGTCCGAAAGGCTTCTTTATTATTTGTGTGATTTGTCTGAGGTTTTAGGAAATATGGCAACCAATCCTGCGAAGCCAGTCTGGGCATTTCTCAAATGCCTTATCGCACAAAAACACGTTTTGTTCCTCCTATTTGCTATCATCATGGAGTACCAAGGGTAGCAAAAGGGACATTTTCATGGTAAATGAGGCTACCAAAAGTAATGGCAGATGGAACACTGTCAACACTCCACTAAGTTGTGTGTGTTCCTTACGGCGCAGCGACTCTCTCTTCTTCAATCTTACTTGTCTCAAGTCTAAACCAGTTATTGGTCCACAAAAGACATTCCATTCATCAAGAAACGCCTGATGAATGAATGAAAACAAAGTGAGTGAACGTAACAAGGCAGTTAAGGAGATGGGACATGACATAATCAAATGTTCTGACATTGTCCCATTAGTTTGGAGAAGAATGAAGTATATTGTAGAGAAAACCATGTGTAGGAGTTAGTCAGAGATCCCCTTTAATATGTATGATAGCAGTACGGGCCTTACTCATACTAGTGTCCTCAGAGACCTGTTACAGTGATCAAACAAGGGGAAAGCGGGGCATAGCAGAGAAACCTAGAGCTCCAAGGTGTCCTAGGGCCTCAGGAGACCATAACCAATTGCAAGGTCAAAGTTTATGTTACAATAGGCAGTCCTTCATTACCAGCTGCTCTACACCCCAACACATACATGGAAAAAGACAACAATAACAATGAAACAAAATAACTTCACCCAAAAGAAAGTTTTTAAATGGGTACCAGGGAAATGAGTATCAGCTGGTACTATTTCAGGTAGCATGAAATAGCCAAAAAATGATGGACCTGGAATACAGACCTGGGCACAAGTTTCGTTCTGACATTTCTTAGGTGTATGATGTTAGACAAGCTGCTTTTTTGACACACTTTTCTCCTTGATAAAATTCTTTTAACAGTGTATGCTCTTTAGGATTATGAGAATTAAATAAAAGAAAACTGTCCTAGCATACTAGGTGTTCAATAAATATTATTTCACTTTCTTTTCCTTGACGCCCCATCCCAGTTCCTCCGGGAACCACTGGCAGGAGTTTATTACTCATGCGCAACAATTTTGCCTAAAGCCTTGCCCACTATAAGACTTGAATGCCAACTTGCCAACAGAAGTTTGCTGTGTTGAAATATTTATATCAGACTTCAAATACAGGAACTTGGAACTCATTCTATCAAAAGCTTAGCACCTGTCATCAAGAACAGCAGACACTCAGGAAATCCTGTCAAAATTGCTTCTTTTCCAAGACAGACCCAGACAAATTCTCATTGATCATTCCACAGAGGTAGCTCTCACTCTCCAAAATAATGTCTTTAAAATTACAGGTAATTTTATCTTGTTTGAAAGGAAAAAAAAAATAGAAATAAGAACTTCAATTGAATCTTCTAGTTTTGAGGTCAACTGACCTATTTAAAAAAAAATAAAATAAAAAATAAAAAAAAAGAATACTCCCCTCCAGAGTAGAGAGAAGCTCTCTGACAAGGAAGATACCCTAGAACATGTAGATTCAATCCCCTTTTACAAATGTTGCTAAGAGGAACACTTGCCATAATAGGGCCTGTGGTGAGATTTAAGTCTGAACTGCTCCAATGTCTGTCAAGTGGATCACGTCTAACACGGAGGATCGATTATCCAAGCACATTTTCAGATCATTCTTCTAACTCAGTTAAGCCATCCTTGAAGAGAAATGTTGAAATTATTTAATAACTGAAGCTTTAGGCTTTGCGGTTTGGGATTTTCCTTTAACCTTTTTGGATGTTGCTAGAAATCTGGTCATGTTTTAAAGTTCCTTCTAGCTCAGAATAAACAACACTCCTGAATTTCCACTTCTTTCAGTTTTACTGCAGGTGATTCCTATATGGATAAGTCTATTCTGATTCACAAATGAAATGGCAGACTAAGTGGACATTTTCTTCAAAAATCAGTAACTATGGAATTTTTTTTAGCAATATTTCCACAGCTTTCCACCTATGAGCAAGCTCCTGAACCTTTTTTTTTTTTAATTGTTATTTCCCCAATACATTTTTTTTCCTACTGTACAGCATGGTGACCCAGTTACACATATATGTGTACATTATTTTTTCTCACATTATCATGCTCCGTCATAAGTGACTATACATAGTTCCCAGTGCTACACAGCAGGACCTCATTGCTAATCCATTCCAAAGGCAATAGTTTGCATCTATTAATCCCAGACTTCCCATCCACCCCACTCCCTCCCCCTCCCCCTTGGCAACCACAAGTCCACGATTTTCTAGAACTTTAAATAAGATTCTGATCTTGAGATCCAAAGAATGGCTGGCTACACAGAAATCAAGAATATTCATGACCCGTGTACATTAACAGTGTATCCATTTTAGAGAAAGTCTGGGGCTCTTCAACAATGATCATTCTGGATTCCTTCCAATCAGTTCTCCAAACTGCAGCTTGAATAATTTTTCTAAAATGTATAATTGACTGAATTACTCCCCTGTTTGAAATTCTTCAGTAGCTCATTTTTGTTTTTAGAATAAAATTCAGAGTCAGCATTTTATATGAAGCTTGTCCTTGATCTGGCCCCAACATCTTCCCCCAACAATATCTACAACTCTTCCTCTTCCCATGGACCCCTTATTTCAGCCACAGTAAACTAGCGGCCATTACCATGACTCCCCTGTTTTTTCCATCTTTTCCCTAAGTCTGGGACATTCTTCCTCTTTCCACATATCTCTACCTCTGCTGTACATTTTTTTAACCTAAATATCACCTACTCATCTATTAGGACACAACTCATTCATAACTTCAGAAAATACTCTTTTGTCTGCCTTTTCTTCCTCTCTCCCAGTCTTTTAGGTACTAATAGGAGCCTGTCCTTTGGTCTCTCATAAAATTATATAAAAGCTTATCACAGCATTTTTTTTCACCCAGAACGTAATTGTCTGTTAAGAAATAAGTTCCTTAAAGGTAGGTTCTGATTCTTATTCTTCATTACACAGAAACTGTTAGTAGCTGTTCATTACATTTTCATTATTGCTGTTGAGTAATAGATGGATGGGTGGATGTTTGGTTACAGATCAGACCTATTTACTAGAAACATACAAATTTAGGGCCATCTTTGGGATGCAGGGAATGGGTAATTGTTTTGGTCCTGGTCTTTTCTCAATTGTTTTGGTCCTGGTGAATTTAGATTAAGTGGGATGACAAAAGCAACTCTAAATAGGAAAGACACAAAGATAATAAAATGGAAGTTACCATAGGGCAGTGTGCTGCCTCATCCCAGAAACTGAGATGGTGTAGTGGGGAGGCCTGGGTCATTGGCACATTTAGCCATTATTCTCTTAAAAATCATAGATAGATAGATAGATAGATAGATAGATAGATAGATAGATAGATAGATAGATAGACAGACAGATAAAAACAAAAATGCTCTGCACTGTTGTCCCATTTGTACTTAAGGCATCTGCAGCTTAAGCATTAAAACATCTATGGACAACATGTCAGGAGATCTGAATTCAGAAACCAGGGTTTGAGGTCTAGCTTTGCTTCTGGTCAGCTCTATGGCCTTGGATCAGCCACCCCATCTCCCAGGTTTTCTCTTCGTCTCAGACGATCTCTGAGGTCCTCCGTAGTTCAAAAATCTCATCTCATTTGATATTGTTCTGATGCACAGAAAGTAGTAAAATATTCATTGAGTGAATGAATGAATGGCATTCTCCTTCCCTGGCTGCTTCTGGGGTTTTGCAGTATGAGCAACAAGAGCCAAAGTTGTGTCCCACCAGCATTAAGAGCTTTAGAAGCTCCCATTCTTTTCTCAGTCTGTTTCACACAGGCCCTTTAATGAAACAGCATCAGAGTAGAAAATGGAAAAATACTGAAAAACCTCAAAACCTACAAGGAAATGAAGAGGTGACAGAGGAGGATGATAGGAGCAATCCAGAGGCTCTCCCCAGGCAGCAGAAAGTGAAGACTCCAGATCAGCATGTTCTGTCTCAACCCACATCCTGGATGCAGCCCATGTGAAAAAGACTCCGGGACAGCCATCTGCAGAAAGCCCAATGCTAC
The DNA here is from genome assembly GCF_016906955.1 of Phacochoerus africanus. Lineage (NCBI taxonomy): Eukaryota > Metazoa > Chordata > Mammalia > Artiodactyla > Suidae > Phacochoerus > Phacochoerus africanus. The sequence goes on from NC_062554.1 coordinate 18,362,637, forward strand.
CTCTCTCAGGAGGACTGCACAGCGAGCCCTTCTCTGTTCCCATCCTCCTCTGGAATCAGCAGTGATGCTCTTTGCCACCTTTGACCTTTAACCTGAAAACCCCACATCCAGAACCTTGCTCATCATTAATACCTAATACATATTTGTTAGTTAGAGATGGTTTGTATTATAAATATATAAGTATGGACTATTCCTCTTCTTTCACTCCAGCTATGCATTTCCTTTTATTATTTTGTTTAGAACCTTAACTTGAAGGTAAAAACAAAGATTTAAAAAAAAAAACCTTTATTATGTTCTAGGCATTATAGAGGTATTCAGACACATTATTTCACTATTTCCTTCAAGAGTTCTGCCATCTTTCTCATTTTACAGATGAGGAAACTGATGCTGAGGGTTTTAGTACCCCCTCCCCTAAGGTCATATTTGAGAAAGTGGTGCAGCCAGGATTGGAATTCAGGTTTATCTGCTTTTACCCTCTGTCCTCTTAGCCACAGTTCCACAAACTGCCAAGGTTTTCTTTCCTTTTTTTTTTTTTTCTTTTTGGGGCCACGCCTGCAGCATATCAAAGTTCCTAGGCAAGGGGTCGAATTGGAACTATGGCTGCAAAACTAGATCTGAGTCGTATCTGTGATCTAGAATGCAGCCTGCAGCAAGGTCAGATCCTTAACTCACAGAGCAAGGCCAGGGGTCAAGCCCACATCCTCATGGATACTAGCTGGGTCCTTAGCCAACTGAACCATAACAGGAACTCCTCAAGGTTTTCCACATATATTCTTTACACACAGGAATCCACGCAATGACAATTAACAGTAAATAGTTTCCCTTCAACAAAGAGCAAATGAGAAGCAGTGAAAAGCTAATGACAAAACAAGGAAATCTGTACTTCACTATGGCTTTAGGAAGTCTAAGAGACACTGCTTGGGCTAAAAAGGCCCAAGAAAGAACTATGCAGGCATTCGCTGAATGGCTATGGGGGTTGCAGGTGTCAGTGTCAGTATGTGAAAATCAAATGTTCAGATATATATTTTGGAGCTTTAGAGAAAGTAGCCCAGAAATGATTACAACCACTAGGATTAGCAAAATTGTGCTCCAAATAACATCCAAGACATGTACATGCATGTACACATGTGCACGTGCACACACACACACTTATACTTGACAACTTCTCTTTTTTTATGCCCAAACTTGTAGAAGTCTATTTTCTCTTTGAGGCTGATATCACTATTAATTATGTCTACATCATGGAATTCATCAAAACCTCCAGATGTTTCTATAAAAACATGCCGATTCATTTTGCTTGGGAATCTCCAGAGTCTCCCTCAGATCCTAATGTCTGGAATTTATATTCTGCACATGCAATTTTAATAAGTCTTGATGGACAGGAACATAACTATGATAGTCAAGTTGAGAAAATCAGGCTTTAAATTCTAATTCTGTTACCTACCAGTTGCACATCCTTGGCCAAGTTATTTGACCCCTAGAAGTTTGGTTTTCATCTCTGTGAATTAGGGAGAATATCCTCTTTCTTGCAGAATTATTATGATGTTTAGAGATAATGTTCAGAAAATTCTCATCATAGTTCTGGGCACAAAGTATACTTATAAAAAAAATCACAGTTTTTACTATTCTTGACATTAGAAATAGCATTTTCCTGTTTGGGGATGCCTTTCCTGTACTTTCACACCTGACACACTTATTAGTTAAGCCTAAGTTCACAGAGTCAAATCATTTATTTATATAACTAACATTTATTAAGAAACTTCTATAAAGTTCCCATTGTGGCTCAGTGAGTTAAGGACCTGATGCTGTCTCTGCGAGGATGCAAGTTTAACATCTGGCCTCAATCAGTGGGTTAAAAATCTGGGGTTGCCACAAGCTGCCATGAAGCTTGGATCCAGTGTTGCTTTGGCTGTGGCACAGGCCATAGCTACAGTTTTGATTTGACCCCTCGCCCAGGAACTTCCATTTGCCACAGGTGCAGCTATAAAAAGAAAAAAAAAAGAAACTAATATATGCCATTTACTATTGCAAGGTACTGGGAGAAGAAATTTAAACATAGTTTCTAATATCAAGGGATGTCCACTTGAATGGGCAAATTAACAGAAGTATAGTAAATGCTCATTCAGAGAGAGCTCCAGTGGGCACTGAAGGTCAGAGAACAGGACACAAGGAGAGTCAGAGAAGGCCACCTGGAGAAGGTTACAAAAGGCTTCCTTTTAAAGATTACAAAGGTGGTTATGAAGCGTTACTTAAATCCTCAGGCTATGTGATAATTCTTTCCTGTAAGCCCAGTACATGATTTCTATCTCTGTCGTAGCTCATATTATGGTTTGTATTGAACTGAATGGCTGTTTCATTACCTGGCTCTGCTGCTAGACAGTGAGCCACTCAAGAGCAGTGCCTATGACACTGACTAAGATGAATTTGCAGTACCTCCCATAGGGTCTAACACAGAGAAGGGGCTTGATAAATGCCTGTAGGAACCAAACTGAATTCACATGGATCTCTGAAAGGGCAGGTGATTAAATAACAGGAAAAACTAAAACCAAACACTACAAGGGCAGGGGTAAGGCCAGCTTGAGATCTAAAGGAGACAACAGGCAGAGAAAGATGATTTCATCTTTTCTAATTGAAAGAAATTTGGATTCAGAGGAAAGAAATGCCAAAGGCAAAAGTACCAGACACTGCTTTCCAGACATCTTACCTCTCTTTGTGGTCTGTGATTTTTACTCTGGTCTAGATCTGAAGTCTTTGGCCCAAGATGACTTTTAGTATGAAGCTTTTGGTTTACAATGCAAGCTCTTCAAAATATGGCACAAGGAAGAGATACAAATTCATTTGATTCTTGGCAGATTTCCTAGCAAAACTCCACATGTGTGTGAGGTTTAGAAAAAGTTAAAACTTGAAGACATACCAACACGAAGCTCTTTTAGCCTGTGGTAATGACTTCAGTGCCTTTCTTAACTACATTGTGTTCTATCTACGTTTCTCAACCTTATGTTTGCCTTAAAGAGATAGAATAGAAATCTCTTTACCTGGTTGGCTGATTTCATCTCTGATTTAACAGCCTTAACCTCCATTTTCATTTTGGTGCCATATCAGATGAGCTTGTTCAATCCATAGTCTTGAAATATTGCCAGATTACAGATAAGCCATTTCAACAAGAGTAATAAAAATGAACAGAGCCTCATGAAGTACATCAGATGTGACCTTTGTTTAACCTCCTACATGGTCCAAGTGTGTCCTTGGTCCCAGATGAAAAGTGAAAAGGAAATACACATAGGTAATTTTGCTTTCACTAAAATTCAATGGTTAATAGCACCACTGAAAGGATAGCAAGAAGAAATGAAATCAATGCTGTGTCGGTATCTACTATGTCCCCGGCACTGTCTCATGGCAACCTGACCAAATAAGCATCATTCTCATTTTTGCAAGGGAAGAAACTCAGACTCAAAGAAGTTAAGATGAGCAATCACTTAAGATCAAAAATAACAAAATGATGGAGCTGGCACATAAACCCCTTTGTCTGGCTCCAATGCCCATACTTTGTGCATTGTAACATTTATCTTAAATTAAATCTTAGAACTATATTGGGAACTAGAAGGGACAGAGGCCATCAAATATTTTAGGGACATCATAATTTATCACAACATAGGACTTCTACAATCTTGAGAAATAATTTCTCTATTTGTACATGCACACATGTGTATGTGTGTGTGTGTTCAGTAACTTAGAACTTCTGGTCAACATATCATCAGTATTCCACTAATGGAATTCCAGGATTAAACGATGCGTACATTAGCTTCATTGGATGTTATGACCAGCATTGGAATATTGAAGATACTCAAGGACTTCCATTACCATTCAAGGATATCCAAGCTGAATACCACTGAGAAAATCTGAGGCAACCTAGTGTGATCTCAGATCACATCTGCATGAAAATAGTCAGTTTTAGGTCATTAGCTCTCTTTGACTTTTTAATTTAGTTATTCTATCAAGCATGTTATGAGTTCCTTCTTATTTCTTTGAGCCTCCTCCTTCAATAAACCCATATTGAAATGACTGCATGCCAGATTGCATTACTCATTTTGGCAATTTATTCTCCATCATCTAAGAAAGAATATCATTTATGGAATTTGCTCAACTATCTATAATTTTTGTTTCCCTGATTTTTTTGGACTGAACATATTTTTCTTCATGTTTTGAAAATGATGATATGATTGTAGCCTATTCCAGATACTTTTCTTTTTTTTTTTTTGCTAAAAAGTGACCTTTTGATTATGTTTATTTTGTAAAATCAAGAAATCATTAAGGCTTCTATAAATAAACAAACGACAGCTGCTATTAACTCATAACATTGGCAATTCTGATATTTACTATAAAGCTCTGCTTGACCACATGGTTTTTAAGTGAGTGTGGATGCATTTGACCAAATATTTCCATGGCACCAGTGAAGTCATAGGGCTAATATTGACACTCAAGGCCAGGGCTCCTGAATTTGTAGGCTAATGTCTGTCTGCTATTCAGGGCTGCAGGTGGGCTTTTGATTACTCAATGCCAGTGCCCCTCCACAGAGTCAGACCTGCTTTCTGAGCTCTTCCATCCGGATATGTTCACTCCCGTCCTGGAATCAGAAAACCTCTCTCTCCTAGGGAGCTCACTGCACCTTGTCCCTGGGTTTCCCCTTCTCTCCATCCTGACACCCCTCATCACCTCTCATCCTATTACTTTCCCATATAAGTATCCTATTCCTTTTCCAGATAATCCTACAAGCTCTTTTAATTCTAAGAGTTTTACTTGTGATCACTTTCCTCTTTGGGAAAACAGGTGGAACACCAAGACAAACAGGCTGAACTGGCAGAGCTGTCTGGGGTCTTTTTTTTATCATTTATTTATATAAATATTTTTTCTACTGTACAGCATGGTGACCCAGTTACACATACATGTATACATTCTTTTTTCTCACATTACATGTCCCATCATAAGCGACTAGACAAGAGTTCCCAGTGCCACACAGCAGGATCCCATTGCTAATCCTGAGTGAAGTATGTCTGGGGTCTTAAGAGCAACAATCTATGGTCTCTTTTCTCTGAGACCATAACAATGTAGCCATTAAGAGTACAGACCTTGAATACAGGCTAGCTGGATTGGAACACCAGATTCTGCCGTTTAGCTGTCCATTCTTCAGCAGATTATTCAGGTTCTCTGTGCCTCACCTTAATCATATATAAAATGAAAATAATCATAATACCTTTTTTAAGAGTTAGGATGAAATCTGTCTTTCATTCACATAAAGTATTTAGAATAGTACCTAACCTAGAAGAAGCACCCAATAACTGTTATTTGATTAGCTACTATTGATTGCTCTCTGAGATGCTCTTCTCAGCTGCCCTTCACTTTCATCTATGGAGGTGAATTTCTGAATCCAACCTTAAACCAGCTCAAAGCCTGATGATGAAATAAGCTGCATGTTTCCAGCAGGGAGTCAGCAAGTCTCAGGCGTTCCAGACTTAGTGTACCCTGCACACTAGCCTGACCTTGACTTAGCCCACATGGGTGCTTTTTCCACAAAGCAGCATATTTTAAAAGGCTCTACCTGCCCAATTGCCTGGTTGGAAACCTTGGCTCCATTCTACTTCTTCCCAGCTGGATGACTGCAGACGAGGGCTTAATCTTGCTATGCATAATGATAGTACCCAACTCATGGGGTTATCATGAGCATTAAATTAGTCCAATATTTATAAAATTCTTAAAACACTACTTACAAATAATAAATTCTACATGGGTTGGTTAAATAAACACCAATTCTAATTAGGAGAAGTAGAAAGGTCAATTTTTGACAAAACAAAAAAAATGAAACTGTAGTAGGGTGGTGTTAAGAAAGATTAATTCCTTTTTAGTTGCTATAGAAACTTGTACTATAAATATTTACTCCTAAATTACTACTAAAATTTACTCAATGAATTTCAAATTGACAGCCATCATATTGACCCAATTAATGAGCAAAACCCTGAAAAATAGTTCTTATAGTAAATTAAACCCAACTCCTACAACTTTGCATTTAAAAAACTTTTCCTACCTAAATTGTATAGGAATAAATTTATATTGGGGTATAAATCAAGTCAAAATAAATATGTTTCAATCTAATGATAACTTTCATAAAGTGACAGGAAGACAGGCACTTTAAATGAATTATTGTTGTCATTCACAGATTTTAAAACTTTCATACTGAGTACCTTTTACATACCAAACAGTGTGTTAAGTGCTCAGTGAACCATGGGGGAATAATAGAGAATGCCTGCCTTTTTTTTTTTTTTTTTGGTCTTTTTGCCTTTTCTTGAGCCGCTCCTGCGGCATATGCAGGTTCTCAGGCTAGGGGTTGAATCAGAGCTGTAGCCACAGGCCTACGCTAGAGCCACAGCAACGCAGGATCCCAGCCACGTCTGCAACCTACACCACAGCCCATGGCAACACTGGATCCTTAACCCACTGAGCAAGGGCAGGGATTGAACCTGCAACCTCATGGTTCCCAGTTGGATTCGATAACCACTGAGCCACGACAGGAACTCCAAGAATAGCGGCCTTTTTGTTGCTTACCATTAAGTGGGCAAGCAGACAGGGTCCATCAATAATAGAGTGGGAGAGAGGCCACATACCTGCCTACTGTTCCACCTGAACTCTACCCAATATTCTGTGATAATCTATGTCAGGAAAGAATTTGAAAGAGAATGGATGTGTGTATATGTATAACTGAATCACTTTGGTGGACACCGGAGGTTATCACGACATTGTAAATCAACAATACTTCAATAAAACTTTTAAAAATGAGAAAAAAACATGACTGGCCCTTACTGGTCCCCAATCTACAGGGAGTCTTACTGGTTAAGACTGGACCTTACTGGTCCCCCACTCTACAGGGAGTCTTACTGATTGACATCCTGGTTAGGATGAGGAAGAGAGAGTGCTTTTATTTTTTACACACAATGTACATTGAACTGGGCTGGTAAATGTGTGCAACTTTGTAATAGCCCTGAGAAATGATACAAAGAAAAGTAAAGGCTTTGCATTTTCTATCAAAAAGCGCCCAGAGAGTACTTGCAGATTGATTTAGCTATTTAAGAATACAAAGAACTGACGTGCATGAAGAAGAATGGTACTTAAAATAATGCTACGGTAATTTTTTTCTCTTCAGGAAGATGGTCTAAGCTAGTGGTTAAAGGGAGTGAAACATCCTGAATTCTAAACTCAACACCACTCTATTCAAACTCTGGCCACACTTAAATTGATTCCTTTTCCTCAGCATACAGACATCTGTTAAACACATTTTAAGGTAGATTCTCTGGGCATCTCTGGGTTTACAGTTGGCACTTCTGAGGCTATGCTAGTTACTTTAGGGTCAGGATGGGAGGAGGATAGAAAGTCTTTCTTTTAGTATATTCACTGAAGCTGTAACTTTCTAAAGGAAAATTCTGTAGCCTAAAAACAATCAATACAGCTTTTGTAACTTCTTTCAGAAACAGAGAGAACAGGTCTCATCATTATATAAGCAGCTGAAGCCTAGGATGTAGAGTCAGATGACTTGGCTCAATACTTCCCAGGTGTCTTACCTTGATTTGCTCACCTGGAATGCTAAGGGACAAAATAGATTTTGCTTGAAGAAAAAAAAAATCATAATGCAGGTTAGTGAAATCACGATATACACTGTATAATGTTTTCTATAGTTATTTGCTCAAATCTGAAAGAATGTTTCTCTGAAACTGGAATAATTTTATCTCTTGGGAAGCAGGGGTTTCATATATACCTTGAGAAACTTTAAAGCACTGGTCACTCTGAGGTTTTTGTTTGTTTTTTAAGTCAAGACTTCTCTGTAGGTGAATAAGCATAGAGCCCTCACCTTGTCATTAACCACTTGGTACAATGGCAAAAAATGTCTTTAGAGTCAATGGTCAAAGAAGGCTGCTCCTTACAAGGTAAGGTCAGTGGTTCCTTACATATACCAAGAGGAGTAACCATAAGCGCAAACAGGTACAAATACAACCCAATCAAAAAGTGGGCAGAGGATCTAAATAGGCATTTCTCCAAAGAAGATTGACAGATGGTCAAAAAAATTAAAATTAAAATTAAAAAAAAAACATGAAAAGATGTTCAACATCACTAATTATTAGAGAAATGCAAATCAAAACTACAGTGGGGTAGCATCTCACACCAGTCGGATGGCCATCGTCAAAAAGTCTATAAAAAACAAATGCTGGAGAGGGTGAGGAGAAAAGGGAACCCTCCTATACTATTGGTGGAGATGCAAATTTGTACAACCACTGTGGAGGACACTATAGAGGTTCCTTAAAAAACTAAATATAGAACTACCATACGATCCAGCACCCCTCCTCCCAGTCATATATCCAGAGAAAACCATAATTTGAAAAGATATATGCACCCCAATGTGCAGCGCAGCACTATTTATAATAGCCAAGGCATGGAAGCAACCTAAATGTCCACTTACAGAGGAATGGATAAAGAAGATATGGGGTGTGTGTGTGTGTGTGTGTGTGTGTGTGTGATGGAATATTACTCAATCGTCAAAAAGGAATGAAATAATGCCATTTGCAGCAACATGGAAGGAGCGAGAGATTATCATACTGAGAGAAGTAACTAAGAGAAAGACAAATATCATATGATATCACTTATAAGTGGCATCTAATAAAAATGATACAAAAGAATATTTATAAACAGAAAAAAACTCACAGATTTCAGAAGCAATCTTATTACCATAGGGGAAATCATGGGGGGTGCAGGAATTAGGAAGATGGGAATAATACATACAGACAACTCTATAAAATAGATGAGTGACAAGAACTACTGTATGGCTCAGGGAATTCTACTCAATAGTTTGTAATAACCTATATGGGAAAAAACACATAGATATAAAACCAATTCACTTTGCTGTACACCTGAAACTAATACAACATTGTAAATCAACTATACTTCAATAAAATTAAAAAAAAAAAAAAGCAACTAGGTGTTAAAGCACTGCTTTGTGTCCTGGTATTGTGGCAAATAGTTTACATGTTACTTCTTATTCTTATAATCACTCACACAAATGTTGCCAATCATTCCCATTTTATACATGAGCAAATAGGCTCAAAGTGTCAGTATCTTGCCCAGAGATACCCAGCTAGGAAGGAGCACACTGGGAATTTTAACCTCATCTGCCTGTTTCTAAAGGTGGCATATTTGCTGACTACAAGTACAGATGCAATTATAGTAAATCTCAGAAAACAACTCCCGAGTTTACCTGGGAGCCAAGGGACTTTTAAAAGAGGCCCATTTGCACACTCTAGGCCTATCTCACTGCTTCACCTATGATGAAACTCCCCCTGATTCAGAGGAAAGAGAACTTCATACCCATGTGAGCCTTTCCCTGGGTGAAAGAGCTCCCTTCACCACCTCCAAAAGTAAGAGATTACTTTTGCTTCCCTGGCTGGCAAAGTTTTCTTTCAAAAGATTGCCTTGAAAATGTACGAAGAAAAAGCACCAAAAACACATATAAGATGTCTGACTGAAATGAAGTGATTTTTTTTTTTTTTTTTTTTAAGGAGACCAAGAAAAGAAAATGGAGAAAGTAGAAAGAGAATCATTCTTCTGGGTACAGAGCAGGTACCTAGAGTGAGGCGGATTACTAAGAAAGGTGTAAATAAAGCAGATTTGAGTCGCTAAACCCAAGGCCTCCCTCATGCTTTGCCACTGTTTCAAGACATACAACTTCTTTGAATTTGGAATCTGTGGTGTTAGGGAACACAGAGCTTTCATCTATAGGAAAACCACCTTGCAGCCAATTCTTGATAATCTTCACCCCCAGAGAGTTGCAGTACAGCATGGAAAATTTACACACTAGCTTCAAAACCATGAGCTTACACTCCAGGCATTTCAGCTCCCATACCTGGATAAAGAGGAAGCAGTCAGAAATAAGAAAGAAGGACTTGCTTTGCCACAGACAGACTTAGTTTGCATCCTTGCTCCTCCAGCACTGGCCCTGTGTTCTTGGAAAATTTTTGAACTTCACTGAACCTCAAACTACTATTAACAAAGAGTTCCTGCCATGCCTCAGGGGTAACAGACCCCACTAGGATTCATGAGGATGCGGGTTTGATCCCTGGCCTTGCTCAGTGGGTTAAGGATCCGGCATTGCCATGAGCTGAGGTGTAGGCCAGCAGCTGCAGCACTGATTCGACCCCTAGCCTGGGACCCTCCATAGGGTCATGAGTGTGGCCCTGAAAAGCAAAACAAAACAAAATGATCAACAAAATGGGAGTTGTAAGACTTAACCTCTTATTGTTTTTCCAAGGGGAAATTAAATAAGACATGTAAAATAACTATCAAAACAGCTGGTACCTAATAGGGCCTAAATGAAGATTAGTCATTTTTACCCAGAGCCTCAGAAACAGATTGTACTTCCCCTTTGGGAGGAGTTTGAGAAGGGTTCCCAGCTTGCACAAAGGTAAGTTAGAAAGTGAACATCTGCAATTATCTTTGCATAAAGTGGCCAACATCACAGGTAAATGTTTTTCATGCTTTATTGCCTATGCTCCAGTGAAGTGTGTATTCCAGTGGGGGTGTCCTCACAACTAGGATGGACATAGGAAATCTGGCCCCCCAGCATTCAGACCAACTCAGTGAAAAAATGCATGATATGACAATCTGCTATATTTTTTCCACAAAGACAATGGTGCAAGACATCTTCCTAGAAATTTCCAAGAAGAATGTCAGCTTTGAAATCTCTAAAGCTTTTTTGTTGTTCGTTTGTTTTGATTTTCAGTTTTAGATTTCTGTGATGAACAAAGCTGAGATCCTTTAAAATCCTCAGGATGGGCAGGGGATGCTATTCTGCAAACATCACACGCTTACAGTAGTTAGCAAGAACCCACGGGGCTTCAGATAATGTAGGCACAGAGTAGATGGGGAAAAATAACCTCTCCTCCCCTAAAAACCAGTTTTGTTAAATGCAAAAAACTCAGTATAGACCACTTGATGCTACAGGGTTTGACCACCTCTGTGGCTGTAAATGAAAAAGGCGCTTGTCAAAAGCATTGAACCAGAAATAAAAGATGCCAGTTGTTTACAGAAGCTGGCAATTAAGATAGTGTCTGTGGGTAAGCAAAGAAAGCAGCTTTTTGACAACTTCTTTGGACCTTAATGCTTTGGAGTTTACTTGAAATCTTTGTCAGAACGAGGCAGGGGTCCAGAATAACTTCGGCAAACTTCTCATCATCCAAGAGACAAGCACAGCATGAAGCACTTGAATACTTCAGTATGACCGAAATAACCAGAATCCAGTGCTTTATAATATATAAATCCCTACCCTGAAAATTAATGGCCTAGAAGGTCAATTTTGGTTTAAAAACAACAAAACCCATAAACCTAGAGCACAGGATTTTAGACTTTAAAAATGGAAAAAATAAAAATAAAGGTATTCATCAATCTCTGCCAAATACAAGAGATTGAGGATTTAGTTTAATTAAAACCATTCAAACCTTTACTGCCTATATATGGAGATAAGCACTATGCTAGGTCCTGAGATGCAAAATATTATCTGGCAGACGTTTAATGAGAAGACATCCTTTCCTCACACATTAGCAGAACAAGTTAAAAATAAGGCAGTCTCTGTTATCAAGGGGCTCACAGTGCATGTCTTTGTGTGTGACCTGTGTTTATACATATTGAGAGAGAGAGAATGAGACCCTATTAAACAAATGTAATACAGTTTTATAAATTCCAGAGACATTTATAACATACCTAATATGTCATTATTAAAAGATAATTACTACATAGATATATATCATATATAATATATGCTATATGTATAACCGGCATAAAAAGCTGTAAAAGCCCAAAGGAACAATGAATTCTGCCTGAATGAACTGAGGAAGGCTTCTCATAGGAAGTGCATTTTGACTGTACCTAGAAGAGTAGGTACAATTTCCCCAGTTGAAGAAAGAGCAGAAGAGAAGGTTTTGGTCAGAACAATTCTTTGTTGTTGTTGTTGTCATGTTTTGTTTGTCTCTGTTTTTGTTTTTGTTTTTTAAAGGCCACACACATGGCATATGGAAATTCCCAAGCTAGGGGTCAAATCAGAGCTGCAGCTGCTGGCCTACACCACAGCCACGGAAACATGCCAAATCAGATCTGTGAGCTACACTGCAGCTCACAGCAACCCCAGATCCCTAACCCACTGAGTAGGGTCAGGGGTCGAACTCTTGTCCTCATGCATACTAGGTGGGTTTGTTACTGCTGAGCCCAGGAACTCCCTGGTCAGAACAATTCTTACACATACACGTGACTAAATGATGACAAAGACACCTCATCTAGATCTATAGCTCTAATCATCACCAAATTACTATTTGTTATGAAAGAAGTGATGCATATTTGGCTGTAATTTAATCAAGGAAAAGTGTAATAAGAAAGACAAGCATTAATCAGAGCCTAGGCATGTCAAACCACAATTATTCTTATCCAAAGTATTTGCAATAGATCAGTGCAGTAGAAACGTTTTGAAAACTAAGTTTTATAGCCAGAATTCTATCCTGTGTAAAGAGAAAATTTCCAAGACTACTTCCATTCATCTACTTATCTACCACTGTATTCTATCATTAACAAATCATTCTTAAATGCCTACAGGATGTCAGACAACCATTAGATCACACTGGCCTTGAGGGTCCATTATGTTCTCATAAATTGCCTGAGGTGACTTGCAGGTGCTCACAGATAGTTGGTCACAGAGACAAATAAATAACATCAGTTCAGTGTGATAACCTCTGTTGCAGTGGGGTTTGCACAGTACCTGGGGAACAAAAATAACCAACCATAAGACCTAACTAGCATTTCATTACCCAAATTGCATGTGGACATAGAGGTGATTTCCATGTAATTTATTGGTCCTCTGCCTTGTGATAACGATGATGCTCATCCATTACTTCACTTCATCCTCACAACAATTCTATAAAGTAGGGGTTACTAGCTTCTTTTACACATGAAGAAAAATGAGGCCCAGAAGGCTTAGGTAACATACCCAAGGTAACAGAGCTAGAAAGAAGGTGAAGTAATTTGTGAACAAGATTTTACTGCTACCAAAACCTGTGCCTTTTCATTTTGGTACTTGTTGGGCTTTTTTGTGCCACAGCAGTACCTGAACCATGGCAGTGATAATGCCAGATCCTTAACCTGCTACACCACAAGGGAACTCTTCATTTGGCTCTTTTGATTATAATCACCATGAGAATAAAGGCCACACAGACTGATAAGCATGTTGGAACTACAAGGGAGCTTAGAGATGCATTATTCACACTCTTTACAGAGGAAGAAACAGGCTAGTTCTGTTATCTTGGTTACCAGGGATCTATTTTGTTATTAGCACGAAAGGCACATGTGTGAGTGGATTCAGAATAAATAGCCATCCTTCCCTGTCTAGAACAGAGGCCCAATAAGACGAAGCACCTGTGAGGAACTGAAATTCAAGGGCAAGACTCCAGCTTCTTCACTTCCATTTTATTTCCTTTCTATTAGACCCCACTTCCCTCACTTCTGGGTATTTATGATTTCCTATGAATAAATTATTACATTTTCTAAAGCAGCCAAAGTTACCAAATGTAAAATTTTAACCAAAGGCATTTAGAGTTTTCTTTGATTTCTTTCCCAATGATTTAATTGTAAAGCCTCAAAATACTCAACTAATATAAGTTTTGCATTAGGGCCATTTTGGGGGGCAAGTTTTATTGTCTTCTTCCCCGGATCTTGAGTACTTCCATGTATTGCAAAGTTCCATAAACCTTTGAGCCGTTGAATGTGAGTGTTAAGAATTCTCTGGTGAAAGAAATATTCTGCTGGTTCCCTAGTAACAGTTTCTTTATAGTGTCACAGGGTAAAAATACCCTACTTTCAAAAAAGATTATAATAAAATATCAAAATGAATTGTGATACTCAACAGAAAATACTCATTTTTGATAATAAGACCAACTCAACATCCCATAGAATAAAACCCTAAAGAGGTATTTATTAGACATAAAGGAGAAAGGCAATGTAATGAATGGGGTGGTGAGAACTTCAAGTATTAAATAAAGAAACCCAAATGTTTGAATTTGGTGTGTTGATGAATTCAGTGCTAATGCACCAAGCCACCGATGGTGGCTGTGATTTGTTGAGCAAGCTTTGTGTTATGTTTTTAAACAGGGAAATCAAGGTGCTACTTTTTCAAGAGGGAAGTTTTACAAAAAAAAAAAAAATTCTTTTATTTGGTAGACTATATGGCCTACTGGAGTTAGCCTGAAGCAAAACTAGTGTGGAAGGGCAGATCTTATCTTTGGCCCTTTTGGTGTTGGGGTTCCTCTGAGAACAGCCTGCAGCATGGCCCTGGGAGGCATGCTCTATGCCTGCAATCCTTCTTCTGAGCCTCCAGGAAAAATCACCAAGCTGCTCTGATCCCATAAACCTATGATTTCCATAATCTGACCTGCTCTTAAAACTGCTCAGAAACCCTAGGGAATGACTCTAGGAAGCTCCTCTCTCCCGTTTCTCCTTTAGAGACCATCCAACCACCACTACACCCTTTGAGTCCCTAACATCATCTCCTCTCTCTTTGAGGGAGCAAATATCAAGTAGGAGTCCTCTTAGATTCCAGGTAATATCCCCTATGTGGAGGCTCTAGATGTGTGTATTCTAGTAGCCTCTATTCCAAAGCTAATGTACACTCTGAGCCAAGAATTCTACCCATCCTTTGCCACCTCCTCAGCAACCTTACTCCTTTAAATATACCTCTTTCCTCTATTTTCATTTTTCCTTCGGTAGCTGCTCCAAAAGTCTGCCTACTCTTGCTCCATCTCATCCACACCTCTCACTCCTCCCTCTCCCACGACAATTAGGCTCTGCCTCGCCCCTCCACTGGAACCACCTGGTGGAGACTGCCGGTAACTTCCTAGTTACCAAATGCAAAAGAACCTTCTCTCTGCCTTTTGTTTGGAGGTACTGGAGATGTGGGAGGCTTGGCATGAAACAGGACATTTTAACTACTGAATTGAAAAAAACATGCAAAGAAACAAAGGCCAAGGGGAGAGTTCATCCAAAGCCAAGGATAGAAGGAGAGAGATGGAGAAATTAAGATATGTCTCAGTATTCTATAATTAGTAAGTAGCACATCTGGACTCTGAAGCCAAGAAGCTAGGCTCCTGCTTGGTTAACCTCTCACTAAACTGCCATTTGTAGTCTCTTTTATTTA
Source organism: Phacochoerus africanus (assembly GCF_016906955.1). Lineage (NCBI taxonomy): Eukaryota > Metazoa > Chordata > Mammalia > Artiodactyla > Suidae > Phacochoerus > Phacochoerus africanus. Next base: position 18,377,899 of record NC_062554.1, read on the forward strand.
TTTATTATTATTATTTTTTGTCTTTTCTAGGGCCACACCCGCGGCATATGGAGGTTACCAGGCTAGAAATCTAATCAGAGCTGTAGCTGCCAGTCTACACCATAGCCACAGCAACACCAGACTCGAGCCATGTCTGCGACCTGTATCACAGCTCGAGGCATCTTTTGTTTATTTTTTTAACAATGTGCTTCAGAGATTTTCCCATAAGTACACACTGATCTCAGTGTTCAATAGGTGCGTTTTATTTCATTGAGCAGATACACTGTAATATATTTACTCAGTCATGTATTGATGGGTATTTAGGTCATTTTAAGCTTTTGCGGTAACAAAAAATAAAAAACTAGTAATAAAACTTATATGTGATACGTTTTGTGCTCTAATAGATATATTTTGTGTTCTTCTGGAAGTATATTTGCATGATAAATTCCTAGAAATGAAATTACTGAGTCAAAGGGTCTAAATTTTATAAAAAGGGATGGATACTATCAATACAAAGATTGCACGATTTATGTGAAAGTAAGTATGATTTTTACCCAGTCTTTCTGAACTACTTGACTTGATTTTGATTGACTTTTTCTTCTTCTTCTTCTTCTTCTTTTTTTTTTTTTTTGGTCTTTTAGGGCCACACTCACAGCATATGGAAGTTCCCAGGTTAGGGGTCAAATCAGAGCTGTAGCTGCCAACCTAAGTCACACAGCCACAGCAACCCCAGAACCAAGCTACATCTGCAACCTACATCGCAGCTCTTGGTAATTCCAGATCCTTAACCCAGTGAGTGAAGGATCGAACCTGTGACCTCATGGATACTAGTCAGGTTTGTTACCAGTGAGCCACAAGGCGAATTCCTCTGATTAACTTCTTTGTCCTTCTGAAGGCCTTCATTTTCACGATACCACTTTCTTTTTTTCTTTTTTTTTTCTTTTTTTTTTTTTTGTCTCTTTGCTATTTCTTTGGGCCACTCCCGTGGCATATGGAGGTTCCCAGGCTAGGGGTCAAATTGGAGCTGTAGTCTCCAGCCTAAGCCAGAGCCACAGCAACACGGAATCCGAGCCGCGTCTGCAACCTACACCACAGCTCACGGCAACGCCGGATCCTTAACCCACTGAGCAAGGCCAGGGACCGAACCCGCAGCCTCATGGTTCCTAGTCAGATTCGTTAACCACTGCGCCATGACGGGAACTCCTCACGATGCCACTTTCTTTCACTTGATTCTCTACCACTCTGGCTAGCATTTCTCCATATTTTTAGGGCATCTTCTCTTCCATCCCCTCAAATTCTGGGTGTTCCCAGGGCTCACTTCTTTTCTCTTGGTCTATAGCTTCTCTCCATGTAATGACACCCATACCAATGGTTTCAACTATGACCTTAATGTGCTGATGTTGTCTAATAAAGCTCATCCAGACCTATCTTCTTGGCTCTAGAACTTTGTACCCCATAGTTTTCTAAAATATCTTTCCTTAGACATTCCATAGACAATTTGATTTCAAATGTCACAAGCTGATTTCATCACCTTCCTCTTCAAACCAGATTTTCCTGTTTTGCCTGAGACATAAAAGCCGTGATGATCCAGCAAGACTCCTGAGACAGATGCTTATGCATTATTCTAGATTTCCTCACTTGGCCCACACATCCAGTCAATAATCAATCATCATTGACTCTATTTCTTTATTAACTCTCAGATATCTCCTATAGGAACATAGGATGTAATTATGTAATAGGGGCAGGGTAGGTGTACAGTCATTGGCACAAGATCTATGAGCATGAAACCCTTAGAGGTCTTGCTCTGCCAACAGTCAGTGTTGTGATGGCCCTGCCAGCAGCAGTCACCCTGGGTCACAGTCTGTGGGACCAGCCCCATTGGGTAGGCTGAAGAGCCTAAGGACCAGCTAGGTACTGGGCACCTGACTCCTTCAATGATGATGGCTGGGTGAGGTCTGGGGACTTGGGCAGTAGGTCACCTCCAGCTGAGATCTGCCTCTTCAGCCAGCCCTGGGCACTGGAGGGGAGGACTCAGACTGGGTGCTGCAGGAACGCTCCTGGGCAGGGCAACTGGTCAGCCCAGGGACCCTCTCCTCTTAGCCAGGGTCTAGACCTCAGAGGGTGAAAGTTGATTTGGGGGACCCTGAACAAGTAATGTAAAGTAATGATGTGGCTTTGCTTATGGGATTTGTTAAATGTTCAGAATAGAGAATACCATTTGTTTTGATGGAGGTTTACGGGAACATTAAACCTGACCTGAGCTGCATGGACAGCTATAAGAACAAAGGAGCTGACACCAAGAAGTTTGTAACAGCTAACCATGCCTCTCCTTCACCTTGCCTATAAAAAGTCTTTGCTAAAAGGCTTTAAGGATTTTGGGCTTTTCCAATTGTGAGGTGCCCATCGCCTTGCATGGCACTGCAATAAACTTTTCCCTGCTCCAGGCTCTGAAGTTTTGGTATTGTTTGGCCTCATTGTGTGTCAGACACAGGGATTTACAGCCCAATTGTTCTGTGACAATTGGACTATTAGAAAGATCAAGAAACAGAAAAAAAAAATGCACCAAACACAGCTGTCTTACTTGGGTTTGCATTAAACCTATGACTCACTTTAGAAAGAAGTGACATGTTTACAACATTTACTCTTCCAAGAACATGGGGCATTTCCTCATTTATTCAAATATTTTATGCTTCTTACTAATACTTTATCACTTCCTTCACAATAGTCTGGCCATCATTCTTCTAGGCTCACCCACATTTTCCTGTTTTTCCTCTAAATTCTTCTGCGGTATATAATCCAGTCTCTGCTTATACAGAACGTTCTTGACCTTCCAAGTTACTTCTAACACCTTCTAACAATTATGACCACTACATTATTGGCTTTAAAACACATACACACACACATATATATATATGTTTTTTTATAGCTGCTGGCCTACACCACAGCCACAGAAATGCCAGATCTGAGCCATGTCAGCAACCTATACCACACCTCAACAGCAATGCCAGATCCTTTAACCCACTGAGCGAGGCCAGGGATCAAACCCACATCCTCATGGATACTAGTCAGGTTCGTTACTACTGAGCCACAATAGGAACTCCAAAACCTATATATCCTCACGCGTGACTCTTTGGGGGTCCTAACATCTATGAAAAAGTTAGCGGTTCAACTGGCTCACAGAGTTTTCAGCTTTCATGGTGCTTTTCGGTATCATGACGGCAAGGTTATATACATCTCCTATCCAGCTGACAAGATTATATTTTCCCACAGCTTATATAAATTAAAGAAAAATAAACCTTTCTCCCACTTAAAAAACAAAATTCCAAAGCCTTATCAGTTGCAGTTGCCATCAAATCAAGAACCCACCTGCCATAGGTTATTGAATACCAACAGCTGCATCTGATTCCAGACTCCAACCACCCATGACCACCTCAAATAGTGCAAGCTTCACCAGGGGACAGAAGAGGACTGACCTTGGCCTACAGCAAGGCTTTGGAGGTTTTCATTTTTGCCTGATGACATATAACATCTTCCTATGAACACGGAAAGGTTTTGTGGATCTAGGTTTGCTGAAGAACTTGGCATCGAGAGTGTCTCTTGAGTTCTCTCTTCTTAACAGAATAATCCAGGATTATACAAACACTACTTAACAATAGGAAAATGTGAAGGTTTTCTAAGGCAAAATAGAGTACACCTGAACAGCTGAAGCTTTTCCAACAGACATCCTAATAAAAATAACAATAATAATCATCTTTTGAGTACTTCCAACACATAAAGGAGGAGGCTCAACTTCTAGAGGCATTCTTTTATTTAAACCTTTTAACCATCCTATAGGATATTTATCATTAGCCCCATTTTATAGATGAGAAAACTGAAGCTTAAGAGGTTAACTGATTCCCTTCAGTGTCACACAGTTAGCAAGTGGAAGAACCTGAATATAAACCCAGGAAGCTTGAATCAAGAGTCAATGTGTTTAACCAGATAGTACAGAATAATGATAAGCTATAATAGAAGCCAAACTTAAATGTTCAATATTCAATGCTGAGACAATTCCAGACCTGAAACATGTAGGAGGAGTTATAGAGAACTTTCAATTCTAATTGAAGCCCTTTTTAAAAGTTCCATCTTATATTAAATTGAAATGAGCCTCATGGTAACTCCCATTGTCCATCTGCAATCTCTGAAATCAACAGAACAAGATCAAAGTCTCCTTAGAGTCAGTTATTTGAAACCAGCAATCAGTGTCCTTATTCTCACCACCAGTGACTTCCCCATCACCCTACCATCTTCTCTCCTTTAGGTAAACATGCTTACTTCCTCAGACTGACTCTCACATGATCAATTTGACTGTCCTTAAGTGGGCTAGCTCCCATCTGTGATCCTCTTCTTACGCCACAGTGTCAGAAGCAAACTCATTACACATTCCAGAGAGACTCTGCTGCCCCTTAATTATAATTCCACCAGGATATCTGTAAATCCCCTCAACTCATGAGACATTACAGCACATGTTGCTACTTGGGTCTCAAGAAATTGTCTCCAATAGCCAAAGACATCCTGAAAAAGAAAAATGGAGCTGGAGGAATCAGGTTCCCGGACTTCAGACTATACTACAAAGCAACAGTCGTCAAAACTGCATGGTACTGGCACAAAGACAGACATATAGATCAGTGGAACAGGATAGAAAGCCCAGAATTAAACCCATGCACTTACAGCCAACTAATCTATGACAAAGGAAGCAAGACTATACAATGGAGAAAGGACAGCTTGTTCAATAAGTGGTGCTGGGAAAACTGGACAGCCACATGGAAAAGAATGAAATTAGAACACTCCCTAACACCATACACAAAAATAAACTCCAAATGGATTAAAGACCTAGATACAAGACCAGACACTATCAAACTCCTAGAGGAAAACATAAGCCAAACACTCTCTGACATAAACGACAGCAACATCTTCTCAGATCCACCTATCAGAGTATTGACAATAAAAAGAAAAATAAACAAATGGGACCTACTCAAACTTCAAAGTTTCTGCACAGCAAAGGAAACCCTAAACAACACAAAAAGACAACCCACAGAATGGGAGAAAATCTTTGCAAGTGAATCGACTGACAAGGGATTAATCTCCAAAATTTATAAACAACTTCTGCAGCTCCATACCAAAAAAACAAACAACCCCATCCAAAAATGGGCAGAAGATCTAAACAGACAATTCTCCAAAGACATACAGATGGCCGAGAAACATGTGAAAAGATGTTCAGCGTCACTCATTATTAGAGAAATGCAAATCAAAACCACTCTGAGGTACTACCTTACACCAGCCAGAATGGCCATCATCCAAAAGTCTACAAACGATAAGTGCTAGAGATGGTGTGGAAAAAAAGGAGCCCCAGTACACTGTTGGTGGGATTGTAAATTGGTGCAACCACTATGGAAAGCAGTATGGAGATTCCTCAGAAAACTACCATTTGATCCAGCAATCCCACTCCTGGGCATCTATCCAGAGAAAACCACGACTCGCAAAGACACATGTACTCAATGTTCATTGCAGAACTATTTACAATAGCCAAGACATGGAAACAACCTAAATGTCCATCGACAGAGGAGTGGATCAAGAAGATGTGGAATATTACTCAGCCATCAAAAAAGAATGAAATACCAGCATTTTTAGCAACATGGATGGACCTAGAAACTATCGTGCCAAGGGAAGTCAGCCATACCATGAGACACCAACATCAAACGCTTTCACTGACATGTGGAAAATAAAAAAAAGGACAGACGGAACTTCTTTGCAGAACAGATGCTGACTCACAGACATTGAAAAACTTATGGTCTCCGGAGGAGACAGTTTGGGGGGTGGGGGGCTGTGCTTGGGCTGTGGGATGGAAATCCTGTGAAATCAGACTGTTATGATCATTATACAGCTACAGATGTGATAAATTCATTTGAGTAATAAAAAAAATGAAAAAAAAAAGAAAGAAATTGTCTCCTGTGTCAGGTGTTTTCTTGGCTCTTGGATGCAATAATGAGGTGAGACACAACTGAGGGAGAAGATGGGGCAATTAGTAGCTTACTGCCTCTCTATAGCATTTCTTGGGAGAAAGCGTTTTTGCACCTGGATCACGCTGAAGGATTCTGAGAGATCCCTACAGATAGATCTCTAGCTTGAGTTTCCTAATACATATTCAGCATTAATTATAACTCAGCTGTTCTGCTTGGAGAGGGCTGTGTGCATACACCTGGATGATTTTTGTAGACTGAAAAGTGGTACCTTGTAGCTTTAGCAACAAATTATACTACATCCACAAGTCATAACATGAACCTGTGGATCCTATCTTCTAGAGTCCCACTGTCACCACCAGCTCACCCGTGGATCTTTTTCACCCCCACAATCCTTCAGGTTTTCTGTGACTCTCACCTCATCTCACCTCACATTAAAGCTTGGGGCTGTCATATCTAATTCCCCCTCATTTACTATGAACTCTTCCAGGGCAGGGACTAGGGATCACTTATCTTTATATTCCATACAGCCTCGAGAGCATTACTGGATATGCATAAATATTTGTTTGCTTGAAGAATTGAGAAGAGCCTGCCAGAGATCACTATCCTAGGGAGAAAAGGACTTCACTTGCTGGCCGTTCCTCCTTTGCCAAGTCATTTAACCTCTCTAACCCTCCTTTCTTCACCTATAGTTGGCAATGAAATAGTATATGTTTAAAGAGTTATTAGGATAATCTAATCAGATAATAAATGCACAGAATAAACCTGGCCCATAATCCCCATTTAATAGGTCCTGTCACTCTTACCATTATTCTTACTTTAACAAAAAAACTGCTGTCTTGCTTTGTGGTATTTGTTTCTTTGCTTCCCTCTCTTGCTGGCTACTTGAGTCCAAAGTCAGAGCCTGAATCTTACTTAGTTTTGTCCTTGGCACAAAAGAAATGTTTGTTGGATCAAACGCCACCTGGCATCAATCTTTTGCTTCATCACATTGTTCCCTAATGACAGGAGCATTTTCTGACGTGAAATTCCAAGGGAGAAGTTCACTGTCACCCTTCTTTCAGGACTTGTAGGCAGCTCCAGCTGCAGCGGGCTTCCTAGCCATCTCTTCCTCCACATTTCCCATCCTCAGTGCTCCGCAGATCACCTGGCTCCTAACCACATGGAGCTTTGAAAAACCTCTATATTTTTTTTTTTATCCTGATTCTGCTTAAAAAAAAGCAAAACAAAACAAAACAAAAAACAGCGTTCTTCTTGAGGCAGAAACATATCTAAAGTGTCACAGACTTTCTGAATTTCTGTTCCTTCTAATCAAGTTCTATTTGTAACACAGAAATAGATAAAGAATGCATTATAAAAGACTTGCTCCCCAGAAAAATTGAAATGCCTGCCAGCCATCTATCTCTGATATAAAAAAGGCTCTGATCTGCCATGTGCTTATGACTGAGAGGTTTGCAAGGTGACTTCACCCATTCCATTCCTTCCTTCCCCACTGGAATTCATCTCCTATCTTATAACAAATGAGACCAGAAGGAGAACATTGACCTATGGCTCCGGGTTACAAAGTTTCTAATAAAAGTGGCAAAAACCTCAAGACAACACAAACATGTTTGACTCCATGCATTTTAATGTTGAGGAGCCTATTTGGGGGGTGTAGGTGAGGAAAAGCCTATTAATCCAAGGACACAAATAATCCTCAACCTCCTTTGAGACAAGCGTTGAAATTTTCTGTTATCTTGAACGTTTTACTAGGGGACAGAGCAGAAAATAAAGTTCATGGGCCACTGCATTCTATTTTTTAAGCATAAAATACCAAGTCACAGAGAAAAGGAATATGCAGAGGCAAAGGCCCGGTTTGGAGAGAAAGATGCCCAGAAGACAATGCAGCAGAGTTTAGAGCCAGAAGATCTGGGTGTGACTTGTGGTTTTGTCACTGTTTTATAACCTTGGGCAAGTCACACTCTCTCTATCATCCTCATACTCATCTGTAAAATGATGACAGAAATCTACTTTGTTTTCTTTATAGGGTAGTTAGTAAGAATTAGACATATGGGCAAATGCATATACATGGCAAGAAAATGCAAATGCTACTTTTGATTTCTATCGGGGCCTTTTCATCCACCCGTTCCCATGTTTCATTTGCCACGGCTCAAAACTTCTGGATGGTGATTTGCCAGTTCATTTCCATTCACTAAAACAATCAACATTCAGGAGTTCTTGCTGTGGTTCAGAGGAAATGAACCCGAATAGTGTCCATGAGGACACGGGTTCGATCCCTGGCCTCACTCATTGAGTTAATGATCTGGTGTTGCCGCAAGCTGCGGCGTAGGTTGCAGATGCAGTTCAGATCTGGTGTGGTGTGGGCCAGCAGCTGCAGCTCCGATTCCACCCCTAGCCAGAGAACTTCCCTATGCCGCACCTGCAGCCCTAAAAAAAAGCTAAAAAAATAAAAAATAAAACAATCAACATTCAATAACCAACAGCAGAATATTGATCTGGGCTCCTGGGTGTAGAAAGCAAGACTAATTTATTCACGACTTGGTAACAGATAAAGAAAAATCCTGTTACCTCAGGTCAGTTTTCACACACACAAGAAAGGCAAGGAGACACACAGACACGGGTAACAATATACGTTGCTCTGGCATGGAGAGAAACACCACACAAAAAGCTGACTGTTCCATACGGCACGCATAGATGGCTTAGAATCACAATACATTCAGTTCCAATTCATCTGTCTGTAGCAAAGAAACTCTTCCATGTGTATAACCAGTCCAATCCTCCTAAAGTATTTGGAAATAGCTTCAACATCTGTTCAATTCTCTGCAAGGCACCCGTTAGACTCGCTCAAACAGAGGAGGAGAATAAAAATCACCCCCACATCAAACTAAGTCTCCTTGCTAAAACAGTCCAGCATATAAGAAATGGAAATCAATAAAACACTAAAAGTTAAGAAAAACCCAAAATAAACTTTCTCTTACTAAGAATATAAAGCTTGTGAAAAGGAAATATAAGGTAAAAATAATGTAGGAGGGAGGAGTGGGAGAAATTCTGCACTAGCTATTAGAGATCTAATAACCTTCCATGAATTGTATTTGGGATCGTGGAAAAGTCTCTCGGCTTTATTGGGCCCCCTATCCTTACCTGGAAATAGGATAGCTAACTTAAATCATCTAAAGTATAATGGAACTAGACAGATTTGAGCTTAAATCTCATTTCTAGTACTGATAATGTAACCTTGGTAGAATCACAAAATTCTTAGACCTTTAGTATCCTCACCTGTTAAGTAGAAATAAGATTAAGTCCCTCAAAAGATTGTTATAGGTATTAGATAACATGCATTTAAAATACCTGGAACACAGTAGGCAGTTGAACCATTTTAATCATCCCCTCCAAGTGTCTATGTTTATCATGTCAAGATCAGGTCAAGCTAATAGTTTTGCTTATAATAATCGCTATTTATTAAGCACCAACTCTGGGTCAAGTGTTACCTCTCTCTCTAACCGTAGCTATTCTGAAAGTAAGCATTATTGTCTTCACTTTACATATGGTAAAACTAAAGTCTTGAGAGATTAAGAATCCTTTCCACGGCCATGTGGCTAGTAAAAGCTAAAGCAGATATCCAAAAATAGTCATGACGGACTCAAGTAAACATACTAGTTCCTTTCCCAGTGGAAGATCAATTTAAAAAAGAAACACATATATTAACTTAATGGCAAGAAAGTATATACCAGGAATGTTTCAAAGCACCGAAGCTTGTAGAGTCCCACATAACAACACGGGGGGAAACCCAGCAATGCCAAACAGTAGTCTGTGATGGAATGACCGCCCATGGAAATACTTTAAGGAACCCCAGACGGAGCAAAGAGCCATAGCCATGGCAGTGAACAGCGTAGCCCTCTGCTCCTGGCAGCACTCTTCCTAAGAAAGCAGCCACTTGGTCTATATATCAGGCTACCTGTAACTACAGACTCTAGTTTCAACATCATCAACCATCAAAATTTAATGTAGCTGTTCACTGACCTGGCATTGTAGCAGAGACTGCTAATTATCTTCCCATAGAAATTTATTCCTTCTTCCTTAGAGGATCCCTCTGTTTTTAATTGGGCACTGGGCTCATAGCCATTTACAAGTAAAGATCACATTTCCCAGCCCTTTGGCACCTAGGTATGGCTATTTGACTTAGTGCTAGACATTGCAATTTAAAGACTTGTTCTGGATAGGGACTCTTCTTAAACAGGGAGCGAATGGCTTCTTGACTCCTTTTTCCTTCTTCCATCCTTCCTCCTTCCTGTAGAATGGACTGTAGACATGATGGCTGAACCTTGAACTGCCATCTTGGATAGGAGATGAATTTCTTAGGTTGAGGTTGGTTGAACAGCAAGACAGAAGGACCCTAGGTTCCTGATAATCATGTTGTTATCATCTTCGATTGGACTGCTTATTTCTAGGCTCCAGTAACATGACAGAGAAAGGAACCTCTGACTTTTATTTCAAGTTTTCAATTGCTCACTAGCAAATTTAATTCTAACTGACACTAGTATCAAGTAAACTTGTGGTAGCTTTAGTCTATCTTATATTTTCAGGCTGCAGCTTTGTTTTGCCTTTTGTTTGTTTGTTTGTTTTTGTCTTTTTTTAGGGTCATACCTATGGCATATGTAAGTTCTTAAGCTAGGGGTCAAATCAGAGCTGTAGCTTCCAGCCACAGCCACAGCCACAGGAACTCAGGATCTGAGCCTTATCTGTGACCTACATCACAGCTCACAGCAACAACAGATCCTTGCCCCACTGAGCAAGGCCAGGGATCGAAACTGCATCCTCATGGATACTACACTGAGCCACGGAAACTCCTGGATTGCTTTTGCCAGCTCACTTTTGTTTGAAGTCTTATCTGTCCCTGTATCCTGGACCTAAGGAATGAGCTCTGTAATCTTCTCCTTAGTCTCCACTGGATCTCCTATGATGCCTTTCCAAGACTGTTCTTTAGTTTTCTTTAGGTCTGGACTAGAATGATATCTTCTTCATGTGCCTGCTGGCTACCAACAAATTTCTGGATGAAGTGTTTCTTGATGTTTTCTGGATATCTACATGTACCCATTGCTAGAAGCTCTATCAGCCCTTTGGGGATAGACAGTCCTTTTGTTGACTATGAAGCAAGGAACACATACACACATGCATACATACAAATCTCACAGATCCTAGGGGAAAAAAAAATGAAGTCAAATAAATTAGCTCATAATTGTCCCTCCCTCTTTTCCCAGTTTCTGGTCCTTGGAATTCTCTGGACATTGATTTTCAGCATTACATCTGTAAGGCATTTATGCCAACTACCAAGTTTTAGAGGGTACAAAGTACAAAGAAGACTTTCCTCCTTTCTGATCTCAACTGTAAGTTTTGACATTTCCCCAAACTACCCATTGTTCAGATTATTCATTAAAAGGACTCACAGAACTAAAAGCTGTTATGTTCACAGTTTGGGTTTATCATAAGGAAAGGATAGAGATTAAAAGTAACCAATGGAAGATGTCTAGTTTATCAAGCAGAGCCCAGAAAAGACACCAAAATTGGAGCATTTGTTGTCCTTTCCTTCTGGATTCATGGATGGATTCCTCTCCCAGCATTGATGCCTGATAATATGCACAGGGTACTCCCAGCCCTGAAGCTCACCTGATTTCAGGACTCAGAGATTTACTGGAGCTCAATCACATACTGCTCACACAGCCGACCTTCTTTCGCCAGCCCTTCCAGAGGTGAAACCGATGGCCCCAAGCCCTCCTAATAAATCACACCATTAGACTTCTAGGTGACCCAAACCCTCAGGCAAAGATATCCCTATCAGACATAATACACTAAGGGCTTAGAGGCCAAAGCTGAACCTCTCCTTGGATGAGACTAAATTCTTCACCACACAGCACCTCTCTCTGCTCCCAGGATCCTGGACTTGATGTTGGAAACCCCAGTATTTCACTGGGCACCCCAACCTTCCATTTATCTCCAGATGACCCCCTGAGGCCTGGTCTGATACTCTTTAAAGTACTAATAAGGAAGATATTTGATGGACAGACCAACCTGACCCGTAGAAATACTATCATCTGAGACAGCAAGGCAGAAGGATGCTTTTGTTGAGACCTAAAGAAAATCTTCTTTGCTTTGAACAAGATAGACTAGGATGGAACATGCTGTAAGTGAGGGAAAATCTACATCCCACACCAGCCTTTTGATCTATGCTATTTTGCATGAAAGCCATTTTCATCAGCAGTATTGAATATGAAGAGATATATAAAGACACACATTGACCCAGGCAATGGGAAATAGACCACAGATGCAGATCTTATTCTTTCTGACAAGGGCAAGGTGACTGAGTAGTTTCTTTTTCTTACTTCCTGAATTTATGATTTAATTGAAACTGGGGCCATAAAATGTTTCACCACACGTTATAAATAAACTCTTTGGCCTGAAGGACTCAAATTAACTTCAAGTTGAACATTTTTATAAAGAATACATTACAGTTTAATGTGGGAGTGGGAGGATCTAAATCAATTCAAGCAGTGATGATTAATTAAAGTTAGTCTGCAACATTCCCCAGGGGCTGCAGATGGATCGTAAAATAAAGTTTTATGACTTTGTTACCATATATACTCCACACTCAACTCACGACAGGTAAAGCCACTTCAATCTTCTGTATGTAGGAAACAATACCAGAATACAATGCTTGTCTGTAATTATGTCCTTTAGGTAGTGTTTTTTTTTTTTTCCTGTAAATTCTAGAGATGTTATGAGATGGTTTCCTGGCTGGAGGGCCCTTGAATAACAATGAATGGTTATTTTTTTTCTTCTGAGAGCATCAGAAGCATTTACCTTGTAGAATGAGGAGAAGTTACATTCACAAATGTAGCAACATAATTCAGAGAGGACCACATTCAAAGCCAAGAGTCTCAAGTTCAGTCTCTGACACAAACCGTATACGACCACAGGAGTGTGTGCTTTGGCTTCCGAGCCTCAGTGTCTTCTCATATAAAATCACAATATAATGCTTGCATCACTAGGGATTATAAATATGACATATTTGTAATACAGGACTTAAAAATAGAGAGTGCCATAAAAATGTTAATTTCTACTATGTGTGTGTGGTTTTAGTGGAAATTTATCACCACTAAATAATGCAGTATTTACTGTGGGCCAAGAGCTGAGATAGAAGCTTGGGACAAAAAAAGGGAATAAGATCATCTTCCCTGTGAGGTGTGTGTGTGTGTGTGTGTGTGTGTGTGTGTGTGAAAGAAAGAAAGGTCTCTATGTTCCTAGAATCAAAAAAAACCACTTGGTAGCATAATCCTTAATCATTAAAGGTATTTGATATAAATGTTTATAAATTGACCATTTAATGTAAATCCAGAGATTTCTTTTCTTGAGTTTGCTTAAAGATAAGAAGTAGGAGTTCCTGTCATGGCTCATCGGTAATGAACCTGAGGACATGGGTTTGATTCCTGGCATCATTCAGTGGGTTCAAGGATCTGGCATTGCCATGAGCTGTTGTATATGTCACAGGTGCAGCTCAGATCTGGCATTGCTGTGGCTGTGATGTAGGCTGGCGGCTACAGCTCCGATTCGAGCCCCTACCCTGGGAACTTCCACATGCCATGAGTGAAACCCTAAAAAGACCAAAAAAATAAATAAATAAATAAGCGGTAGAACACATACTGATTCAAGGTTAAAATGAAAGGAAGTATAGTCTCACCCAGAGAGAAGACAGAATCTACTTACCCTTTTTCTCTGGGGGGTGGGGGGACTTTAACATTTCTTTTCCTCTATAATTTCTCTATTCAGGGAACCACAGATGGAAACATATCCTGCATGATGACCTGGACTTAGACGGCCACCTCTCCTCAGGTGATCTCTCTGCCTCCATGGCTACTCACTCAGATATCCCATCAAACTCTCAGTCCTTAAACTTAATTCCCCTTTGACTCTCCTTTTAAAATCTGTCACTTCTGAGAAGGCATGATTTTGCCTGGTGAAGGTCCGGGTCAAATCTCTTCAGTCATGGATTAAGCCTGTGAAGCCATGAATTTCACTCTTAACCAAATTAGTACATTGGAAATGAGCCAGTGAACTAAAATTAAATCCTGAGAGGAAACAAGTTAATCAGGTCACATGATGACATCTCCTTCTTCCAAGTTCTTCGCTAAGACCACCTTTATGAGTTAAATTATTCTGCTTGTTTATTGCTAGAAAGTATCCTTTCCTTAGTGTGTTTCCTCCAGCATGCAATCTCCTTTTTGAAATCACCTCAGATATTGCCTCTCCTAGGAAACCTCACCACTTTCTCTCTTTCCTGATCTAAGGCTAGATCAGCGATTGATGCTCTGGGCTTGAGCACCAAAAAATTAGCACCTATTCCAACCACCTATTAACAGGATAACGTGAAAGGAAGTTACTACCTCTTATGCATCTCTGCTTCCACAGAGTAGATACAAGAGCATGGCAAATATTTGCTGAATAAATATGCGAATGAAAGAGATGAGAATATAGGATGGTACTTATTTGCTCTTTCCTTTTCTCTAGATCTTTTATGTCCTGTTTGTCTAAGACCGTCCTGATTTATGACTATTGACCCAGGATATTTATGTGCTATCTTTCACTCCCAAAAAGGAACAGGTTTAGATGATGAATTTATTTGGATGATAAATCCATTCCTTTTTTTAAAAAATAATCACAGCCTTTTAATAAGAACAAAGATTTTACAAAACTTTTTCCATCCCATTTGGAAGAAAAAGTCTTGCTAAAAGTATGAAATCAAAGGTGTTACTGTTCAAATCAATTATTAGAAATGGGAAAATAATGCAAAATGCCCACTTTTGGTTATGGATGAATTTGTTTACCCAACTCAGTTCTAAGGCGCTTGCAAATATCTAGACTCCAGATGTCCCACCCATATCCATTACCAAGCCATGACTACAGGACTCCTGTTTTGAAGTTCCAAGTCTCCTTTGCTGACAGCCAGAATTTAGCTTTTTAATCCCCAAATAAAGTTACAGGCAGAGTAACAAAGTTTCTTTTATGCCTTAAGAGCTTTCCTTCTTCTGAGTGAAGAAAGGTAGCAGCCACATTTCTATGAAACACTTTAATATTTTTCAAATGACCTTTTTACTTTATGGATAACCACATAACCATAATTTATTGTCAAGTATTAGCTGTCAACATTTGTGTACATATAGTCTCCTCTAAAAGGAGTTCTAATTCTAAGCCTCCTCCTCAAATCTATCAAAAACAGAAAACCAAGCCTGAAATTATTTACTCATGACAATTGCAAATTCTATCTACTGCAAATAGCTTAATTACGAAGTCATGGAATATAATGAAAATGACAACTGACTCTGAGTTAGCAAGTATAATTATAATTAATAGGAGACTTTGACAAATGTTTACAGTGCTTTGAAAATAGGAGGTCAGAACATCAATTACAGAGGTAACATAAACTTTTTTTGTTTCCCATTTATAATTCAAATCCAAATTACCACATATTATAACATGCGGCAAAGGTTCCCGCTTTTCAAACTTAAGCTTAGAGTACAGGTGACTGGCTCGTAGAACAAAGCAGAACATCAGGCAAGACAAAAGGGAGAGAGGGCACTGTGGGCCAGAAAGCTTGTTAAGTGTCCAGAAAATCAGAATTCACCTCTAGTTAGGTTTTGGCCTCTGTGTTTCTTTCTCCACAGGTCTTACCCTTCCCCATCAGCACCCTACATAGGATAATAGGAAGATGTGAATATTCAATGATTATGTTAGACTTTTCTACTGTTTTCAAGAATTAGTACCCATCCACTGCCATTTCCTTTAGGAAATTATATAATCCTGCCCTTTGATTTTGCTTTATTTTATGCTGGGGCCAATGGAATATGAATGGCTATGATGTGCTATGTCTAAGCAGAGGCTGAGTTTCTGCCAATAATCTTGCTTTTACACTGTCATGAAAAATGGCATGTCTCAGTTGGAGGCCTTTCTTAATTGGGTTCTAGGATGAGAGGACAAAAGAAGCAGGCACTTAGCTAGGAAGTGGCCATAGTGACTCTAACCTACCGATAACATAAGTAAAGATTTTTCTTGGAAATCACTGAGATATTGGCTATGTTTGTTATCACAGCTGACTTAGTGATAAAGATGATAGATAATATTTAGGGAGTTCTACAATGTGCCAGGCACTATTTCAAGTGCTTTCTATTAAATTATTAATTCCATTTTGCAGATAAGGGAACTAAAGAGTAAAGAAAGTACTTCACACAAAGTTACATAGTTAGTTACAAAGTTACATAGTGGCCAAAATTTGAACCTGGGCACTCTGGCTTCAGAGTAAAAGATCTTACATATTATGATTCTCTGCTTCTTCATGTACATGTGTCAGTCATATTTTTTACACCCTCCAAAATTCAAAACTCATTTTCATCTCCATGAGTTTCCATAGGCTAAACCCCTGGGTGGAATTCCTCTTCACTCTTTTCTCACTTAGGAAACTTCTACTCATTCTTCATAACCCAGCTCCTACTGGTTCGGTCTATTTCTCTGGAGATTTCTGACTACCACAGGGATAAAATATCTAGGGAACTTCCCATGATCAGTGAGATAATTTGGTAGCAAATGAATATACTTTCCAAAGAGCTAGATCCATACGATATTAGGTGTGTGTTTATAAGTATATGGTGAGTGTATATACAAGTATACATACATATATAATACATATTTATATTTAAATAATTTAATAAATCTCAGGAGAGTTTTCCAAAGTAATTATAACTATCACCATTTAGTAGATGAAGAAACGGAGCTTAGGAAAGTTTACCTAAGGGCAGATTGCCAATAAGTATGGAACTGAGATAAAAATAAGATCAACATCCAAATTTGCTTGACACTAAAGGTCTAAATTACTCATCGTAATACCACACTAATGAAAAGAAGCTTCATTTCATGGAGGGCAAACCTTATGTGTTCTCTTACCTACATAGTCTCTTATTTAAGCTAGTTTTGCCTAAACTGTGTGTGTTATGCATTAGTCTCTTAATCCACTTATTATTGAGAATGAAACTACTTTGAGCTTCTATTACATGATGACTATCACAGAGGTGCTGAAGACATGTTGCCTCTAGAGGTGGTCTTTCTGAATATTCAGAGATGGACATTATCAACCCAACTTTACACATGTGGACACTGAGGCTCAGTGAAGTTTAAGAGCATGCTCAAGTTCAAGTAGCTAGAAAGAGACCGAGCGGTGGTGGTGCAGGGTGAAACCAGGGTCTCCCCCACTCTTCTTCTCACGTTGTTTTCCAGAAATAAGTCCTATAACACCCAGTCTCCTCAAATGCTCCCTTGCCCAACTACTCAAAGTTAGTTCTGCTAAGTTTCTGAGTTCAGAGGAAACATGGTAAGCTTGAGCTGGATATGGCTATAGCTAGAGTAGGCTTCAATAGCAAAGGAGAGGGCCTGATATAGACTACTCCAGAATTTTGTACAGAGTTCTGATATGCATCCTGAAAGGCATGTGTGATCTTGAGCAATGTGCTTGGCCCCCTCTGTGTCTCAATTTCCTTAATGGTAAAATAGAGCAATAATGTTTGCTTAATAGGACTGTGTTAAGTATAAAATGAGTTAATAGGACCGCTCTCATTGCATAGTGGGTTAAGGATCTGGCCTTGTCACTGTAGCCAATTGGGTTGCTGCTATGGTGTGGATTCAATCTCTGGCCCAGGAACTTACACATACCTTGGGCACAGCTCCCACCCCTCAACTCCAAAAAAGATTGGGATGATATTAAGAGTTCCCACTGTGGTGCAGCAAGTTAAAGATCTGGCATAGGTCACAGCTGCAGCTTGAATTTGATCCCTGGTCTGGTAATTTCCATACACGAGGGCTATGGCCAAAAATAATAATAATAATAAAATAAAGTAAAATAAGTCAATATATGTTTAGAAAAGGGAACTTGTAACTTACACACATTAGGCTCTAAGTATTAGCTAGTATTGTTAATACTGAATACCTCATGTTCTTATTTGCAATTTATGAGACTACTTAGAGAAAAAAATAGAAATATGTTTCTAAATTCTGACACCATTCTCACTTGGCAGGTAAGTAACCAACATTATGAAATAGAAACATTAGGCTTTCAAGATATTTCCACACAATAATCTAATATATCTCTTGTAATGGAGAAAGTACCATTATTATGGAGCTACAGACATGGGGGTGATGAAAATATGAATAATATAAGCAAAAATATTAAAAACAGTAATGATAAAATAGAAATTCATGTCCTACTCTTAGATAAATAAAGTCTGCAAAAGTCAAAACTGAAAGAAGAAGTGTGAGTGGACAGAGTATAGACTGATGTTTAATAAATAGATTTTATTGCACAAAATTTACCTCTGTGTCTGTCCACACAAAAAATTAGCTCTGGTGGGAAGATCCCTGAACTAAGAGTCAAGTGACTTGAGTTTTATTCTAGATATATATATATTTTTTTCATAGTCAAGCAATTTGTGGCGGGGTAGTGTTCTCTACCTTTGAAAAAGCAAAGAGAAATAACAGGGACTCTGAGTCTGAGAGCTGCCATCGTGGGCCCAGCTCTGCTAAGCAACTGCTGTATGATGGCACGCAAGTTGACCAATCTGAAGACACAGATGAAGACAGCCATGCCTATTCTGTATGAAGCTATTTTGTAAAGAGCCCAACAGAGAGTTCTCTCAATAAACATTTGTAACCTTGTCTCCAGTCCTCGTTTTCCTCGCCTGTAAGTCCTTTCTATTACATTTCCATAATGCCATGATTTTGAGTCCAACATTCTCTACTGACTTTATTAAAGAAGGTGCTAAAGAGATCCTTCTGGCTTTTTCTATTCCACAGTGCATTTGTTTCTTCTTTAAGCAGCTGAGTTTTAAAGATAGGTTTTGGCAAATGTTCTCAGCATCCCAAATGTATCCTTGAATAATCAAATAGAAAAAGACCAGCTTCCCAGATACCACTTCTGTGAAGAGAATTGCTGTGATCAAAATTCCTCCTTCACAGAATGACCTTTCTGATAAGACTAAATTGAAATGGCTGAAGTACTCATTATAGGTTTACTTAGCTCTGCAGTTGATTCTTTCAAGCTGCATCCTTTGAATGTCTGAATGGCATCAAAATCAGCATTCTGGGAAGAAACACTGAAACTTTCAAAACATTCCCTAGTGGTTTCAGGTACGTCCTTTATAAGTGATAGCTTTTTAGCTCTGAGGCTGAGTCAAGCCACACCACCATTTACTAATAATTGTTATCTTCTTCTTCCTCCTTCCATTTCTACATTGAATTGCCAAACTTTTTTTGGCAATATTTTTACATCCAGTTGTTACATTAACATCTTTCACTTTGATGCAACAAGATACAAAGTACTATACAAAAAAAAACAGTGCTCATCCATTCGAAAGTATTTGAATATCTATAATGTACCAGGCATTGTTCTAAGTGTGAGGGACAGAAAAAATAAAAAACAAACAGGCATTGCTATTGTGGCTCAGCGGTGATGAACCTGACTAGGATCCATGAGGATGTGGGTTTGATCCCTGACCCCAATCAGTGGGTTAAAGATCCAGTGTTGCCATGAGCTGTGGCGTAGGTCACAGACGCAGCTTGGAGCCAGCATTGCTGTGGCTGTGGAGTAAGCTGGCAGCTGTA